>NW_025057179.1:0-6080 GCF_019279795.1 Protopterus annectens | reverse complement strand
GGAAACTGGTTTCCAAAAAAGGTTAATTTGCAAAAAGGGGAATTAAATTTTCAAAAATTTTGGGGCCCCGGGGGACAAAAAAAAGGGCCCCCTTTTTGGGGTTTGGGGCCAGCCTCAAAAACCTAACCCCCAAAAAAACAAAAATTTTGTAAACAAAAAGGGAAAAAAAAAACCCCCAAAACCCTTTTCCCCCCCAAAATTAAAAAAAAAGCCCTTTGGGAAAGTGGCCCCTCTCATTCAGTTGGAAAAACCTGACAGTATATGCCTTCCTCCATTGCCTCTCTCAAAAAGGGTCCTTCTGAAAGTCAGGGAGAGACCACACTGATACTCATAGCCCCAGACTGGCCACCCCACCTGGTACCCACTAAAGGTATGGCCCAGGGCCCACCATGGATTTTACCAAAAATTCCCATTTGCTCACACAGAAAAACAATCAGATTCTACAGCCAGCTCAAAATTTAAATCTGGCTGCATGGCAAATCACTAAGCATCCAGCCAGCTCTCTTTCCCAAGCGTTATGGATGTTTTTTTGGGAAAGCCAGGAGGCCCAGCACCAGGAAGGCCTAGACAAATGGAAAAGGTTTTGTGCCTGGAACCAAGCTAAAGGCCAAAATACACTTCAGCCTCACATGCCTCAGATTCTACAGTATTTAACTGAGATGTTGCACAAAGGACTTTCTTTTTCTTCCATTAAAATCCACCCATCAGCTATTTCAGCCCACTACAACACGGATCCACCCTTATTTTCACATCCACTTCTAAGGCAGTTCCTCAGAGGGGCAAAAAACATTAGGCCCCCCAGGAACCAACATGGGACCTCAATTTTGTTCTGGAAAAACTTACGCTACCTCCCTTTGAACCAGATTTCTCTGCTGATCTACAGTTTATATCATGGAAGTCTGCCCTGCTGCTAGCAATAACTTCAGCCAGAAGAGTCTCAGAGCTGCAGGCACTAATGGCAGTGGAACCTTTCCTCATTTTCCATCAAGACAGAGTTTCTGTACGAACTAATCCTTCCTTCATGCCTAAGGTGGTTTCCAGTGTGGCTTTAAATCAAACCATCCACTTACCCACCTTCTTCCCAAATCCACAGAACAAAGGAGAAAGACTCCTGCATTCCTTGGACATTCACAGGCAACTTACTACTTGGATAAAACTAAGGTTTTCAGAAAATCTGACCACTCTTTGTATCCTATGCTACAGTTTCCCAAGGAAGGCTATATCAAAACAAACCATTTCAAATGGATAGGACATTGCATTAGTTTTGCTATACTCCATCATGGAAACCAGGCTCCTGCTGCCTAGGGCCCCAGCACTCCCAACAGGGAAGTAAATAGCTACATCTCCACAGCCTCTCCCTCAGGGTCTCTATCTAAGGGATATTTTGCTGCAACTTGAGTCTAGTACACACTCCTTACCAAACACTATCATTTTACTAATTTTAATTTAAGACTAGAGCTGGCTTCACCACTGCAGTCTCCTTGCAGGGCCTTCTAGCCTCTAACTCTAAGTGACTCCTAATCATCCTTAGCTTGGGATTCTACCCAAGTGTGATGACTGGGTGGTGCAGGGTAAATACAATGAACATAGTACAGTTTTGCACCATAAATGTAGATAAAAGTTAGTACACTGCTGTAGTCCAGGGCACTTCCTCCATTTTGGACTTGAACTGGCTAAATTCCTTACAATACCTTCCTGATGTATTTTGTTTATACCGAGTGGATTTTGTGTTTGTGCTAAATTTTCTTGCAATTGGTACTCACTACTGACCACCTTTTGGGGCACTTCCACATCTGGGCAAGAAAAGCTGGAAGAAAAATGCATGCTAGATGATATATATACCTCACACACTGACGGCCAGGGAAGAAGGACAGCAACTGACTGACTAAGACTTTGAATTCTGGCCACTGGTAGATCACTTGACAGGTGATAAATCAAGGATGATCAAGGTGCACACCTACATCTATATTTATGGTACGTACAAACTGTACTTTTCTGTTGGGATATGGATTACCTTCTCTGTGCATTTACTCATATTTACTGTCTAATGGTGGCACTCAATAGGCACAGTTATTCTTTACCAAGGATCCAGTTCCTTGTCTCAAGATATCCAAACTGAGTCACAATATCTTTGATGTTCTTTCTCAGAATACTGTTGCAGCCACAGATTTGGGTAATTCCACTAGGTTAATTTAAACACCTTGATTAACAGACCTTGGTCCTGCATCGGTTAAGGGTTCCTTCTTCCCAAGAGACGCCAGGTCACTGGGGTATAAAACATGCAGCCATTACATCAATCTTTTCTGCTGCTGCAGTCTCAAGCAGCCAGTTCTGCCGGTCTGCTAACTCCTGAAATTCTTGCTTGAGTTTCAGAACCTTCAAAGTCTCAACTAAAGTTACAATTCCTAGAAACTTTTCTGCTCCTACCATGTCAGTAAAGAATGACATCGTAGGGAAGCAAATACCCCTACAGTGATTTTCATTTGTAATTGTATTTCTCCTTGCCTACCCCTGACCTCACAACGCATTCCTAAGGCTGCCTTTGTGCTAAATTTCTGATCCACCCACTATTAAACGCCTGTATATGTTTTGTTTCCTAAATATTTTCATTTCATGATTTACCACATTCAGGAAATTTCTGCTTTTGGTTAGGCAATCTGACTACTGGAATACTCTTAAAAAACGAAAAGAAAAAGATAGAGACAGACCTGGCTGAGGTCCAAACCACTGATTCTCCTAAGCTGGAAGTCGCTGCTCCACTGGTACTCGTGAGGCCATGAGCCCCTGGGATACTCGCTACTTCTACTTTGCAGGTGGCCTCTACTTAAGACTCCACTATTCAGTATGCCTCAAGATGTTTCCAATTATGGAACCCGGTGGATGTTCCCTACCTAGGATGTGGGTCCGGGAGTTAGCTGTGCAGGCACCGGGTTTCTTGAGAGGTTTTACAAATTGAAATATTAGACCGACGCCATCTTCAAAATTCATACAAAAATCTCAAATCTATGTCTAAAAATTACCACACAGTAGGCCTCATGCCAAAAACAAACAGACTGCAACACAGACGACCATTTGATCAGTAGCCAACTCCTCCTTTCCTAAGAGGCTTCCAGGGCAAGACATTGATTATGAATCTTCTGAACAGGATTCTATTCTTCTGACTCATTAACAGGACGGTCTATACCTACTTATGAGGACTGACAGAAGATTCCATTCCAGCTCTGCTTCTCCCCCCCTGGAGGATTTTTCTTTGGGAACTTCTTTAAATACCTTAAGGGAACATTTCCAACTGGGAAAGTTAGACTTGAATCTAAAAGAGAATTGCATTTCTTCAGCAGTAATGCATTAAGTACCTCCTCCTGACATTGTTGAAGATGTTTTTCAGAATCTAGTATGGCTCCTGTTTCCTCTGCCTCCTCAATTCCTTGTGTGCTCAGATAGATACTACAGGTTCCTGACTCCCACAAATTCAAAAATCCTGACACATCCTAAAACCATTTTTCAGGGTCCCATGGCATATGCCTCTCAAAAAATCCCACCCCTTCTGATAGAGAGATTCCAGGCTGTGGGATAGATGGGGTAAAAAGGTTTATTAATTCTCTGCAACCTTTGGCAATTGCATTTAAACAATTTATATGCTTAAATGTCACAGTCATGGGACTGGGTTAACAGGCACCATGTTAATTTTAACTGTGTGCTGGAAGATTTACAGGACGAGTTTCATCCAGCTGAACAAGTTGGAAAACATGCTTTGCAATGTGGTTTGAATCCCTGGAGGCCTCTTTTAAGGACTGCTGTAACTGGGTCTGAAGCAAGAAGACATGCTTGGCTGAAAGTGTAAACTCTTTGCCTCGACTTCATGTTAAAGCAAAATTGTTGGATGCTCCTACAAATAGGACCTCCTGGGCTCTTTGGTAATATTACATGGAAGAAGTTTTAAAAAAGATGGAAGATAAAGCTAAATCTATGCAACCAGAAAGATTACTACAAGTGTAACCCTAGATTTAGTAGTAGGCACTATCATCAAGAACTGGTCCTTTCCCAGTTCCAAGATATTTCACCTAGTCAAACTCTAGATATCCTAAAGGTCTAGATTTCAGTCACAAGGGACTTTAGAGAACAAAACAATGGAGGCCTCCACCTCCAAATCTGGAAACAAATAAGCACCACTTTGTAAACAGACTCCAGTGACTTCCCCTCTGACTCACTGGCACTTACCTTGAGAGAAACTGCACCTCCGCACGAACTGGCAAATGGATAGAACCCAGATAAATGGGTTTAAATATATAGTATCCTAGGATACAGATTTATTTCCAATGCTATAAAATGCAAACGATGGCCAGACCTGCCCCTCAACCACCAGTGGGCAGCCTCCAGAAACAATTGTCCCTCATGAACATAGGGCTATTCAAACTGGAAGTACTCAGGAAGAGGAAAAGGGACAAGGTTTCTATTCAAGACTTTACCTGATACCCAGAAAAGACAAATCATGGTGTCCAATACTGGACTTATCTACTCTAAACACTTTTCTGGACATTCCAAAATTCAAGATGCTGACTCTTCAACAGTTACTTCCTATGCAAGGCAAAGATGCCTGGTTGGTAACTCTAGACTTGAGGCTTACCTGCATATCCCAATCAGGAAATTTTGCAGAAGATACCTCCACTTCAAAGCAGGCTACTTGCATTACCAGTTCTCTGCACTGCCCTTTGGCTTAACTACTGTGCCCAGGGTCTTCACAAAGTGCCTGGCTCTAGTAATTGCATTTTGCAGGCAAAGAAATATTCAAATATATCCATACCTGGATGATTGTTTACTTCAGGCAGAAAACAAGGACATTCTTCTACAGCATCTGGCATGTGTAAAAAGGGTTCTAACTTGTCTAGGTTACACCATAAACAAAAAGAAATCACACCTGGTACCCTCTCAAAAAATTACACTCCTGGGTGCAAGCTTGAATACAACTGCCCAGATGGCTTACCTTACGCCAGAAACCAAATTCAATTGGTGACTTACTTCAAACAGGTGGCCACAAAAACACTGCTGTCTGCAAGGCAAATTCTGCAAGCCTTGGAGTTCATGGCCTCCTGCATTCTTCTAATTCCATATCCAAGACTGCATATGAGAAAACTTCAGTAGTACTTAAAAAGTTTATGGAGTCAACATTGTCACAGCCTAGAAACAATGATTCCTATCATACCTTGCCTGCACCTAGAGTTCCTATGGTGGGCAGAGGCCTGCCACCAAAATAAGGGACTGCCATTCAATCCACCCCCTGCTTCCCAAACCCTAACTACAGACACATCAGACTATACTTGGCGGGCTCATCTGGCAGGGAAGTGCATTCAGGGCAAATGGAGCCCAAATCAAATGCACCTTCATGTCAATCAGAAAGAGATGCTAGCTGTACAGAATGCACTGACAGCCTTCAAGGACTACCTTCATCCAGGACAATTAATGATAAAGACAGACAGCACCACAGTTATGTGGTACATAAACAAGCAGGGGGGGGTACACATTCCTACCCCCTTTGCAGACTAGCCATGGCATTGTGGAACACGGCCTTGACATACCAAATACAACTACAAGCTCAATTCCTGCCAGGAAAGCTGAATACCCTGGCAGACGAACTAAGCAGAAATCTCATAGACCCACACGAATGGAAACTGGAACCACGGATTTTCAACATGTTGACATGCAAATGGAGAAGTCCAGACATAGATCTTGAGATGGAGATATGATATCTAGTTGCCTCACCCCAGAACTATCAGTTGGACAAATTCTGAACAAGAACTCATCACAAAAAAGCTTGGAAAGTGGATGCTCTATCTTCAGCTGGAAAACCTATCTCTATGCTTTTCCCCTCTGCCTCTGCTCTCCAAAGTTCTACTAAAAGTCAACAGGACAAACCAAAATGATTTTGATTGCTCCAGACTGGCCTCGCCAACACTGGTACCCACTCCGCAATGTGCACCCCCTGGCACCTGCCTCAGACACCTTACTTACTGTCTCAGCAGAACAACCAAATTCTGCACACTCAGCTCCAAACTTTGAATCTTGGGATGGCTAATCACAAAATT
>NW_025057178.1:0-6614 GCF_019279795.1 Protopterus annectens | reverse complement strand
TAAGTATTTAGAGAGGAAAGATCCAGCATGGGCCTCCAGGCTTTGTCCTTTCTGGGAACTAGAAAGAGTCTTGAGTGAAATCCTTGTCCTTGCTCCTGTATTGGTACCTCTTGAATAGCTCTCATGTCCATGAGTGCTGTAATTTGCCTTTGAGCCTCTGCCCATTGACTTGGTGGCAGATTTGGCATTCCTTTTAACCTTGGCAGAGTGTGAAAGTGGAACCTTTAACCTTGAGACACAATATTGAGAACCCATTTGTCTTTGGTGATTAATTGCTAATTGTGACTGAAAAGTGTCAGTTTTCCCCCAAGGGGGCTGCCAAGAGAGAGATGTTTGGCAGCTGTAGTGGGAAGTCATTGGGTCTGCTTTTTTTAAGGTGGAGGCCTGTCTTCCCCTTCTTTCTGGGTTGAAGTACCCCATTGTTGAGGTCTGTACCTTGTGGTTGACCTCTGCCTCTTGGATGCCTGTACCTGCCCCTTTGAGGTCTGTCTGAAACTAGAAAGGACCAATTCTGTATTGGCCAATTTCTGCTAAACCGAGGAGGCTGAACCTGTAAGAAATCCTTCACCATTTGCATAGATTTTGCTTTATCCTCCATTTTCTTTAATATCTCTTCTGCCTTAACTCCAAATAAAACATCCTGCTGCAAGGGTGCATCCAATAACTTTGCTTTAACATGGTCTGGTAAGGTCTGTTCTTTTAACCAAGCATGCCTTCTAATGAGAGACACTGAACTTCTGCTCTACAGGAGGCCTCTAAGGAATCAAAACCACATTGCAAAGTATGTTTTCCCACTTGTTCAGCTGCATGCAGTAAATCCTGCATTTCCTTATAGTTCGGAAGTTCTGAATTTGGAAGCATTTTTTGTTTCAACTGAGACATCAAATATTGCTGATATTTAAGCATGTGAAACTGGCAGTTTAGTGCTCTCATTGCTAAAGTTGCAGATGTGTATACTTTCTTTCCCCATCTGTCTAATGCCCTGGAATCTCTATCAGAGGGGACTGGATTTTTTTCTGCAGAGGCCTTTACCCCTTTCGGACCCTGGGAAATAGTTTCAGGGTCAGCAACAGGGCTTTTATAAAGGAATTTGTGAGAGTCAGGGACTCTGTAATATCTGTCTGGCTTAACTTGGATCTGGACGTAAAGAATCAGGATTTAAGCTGGATTCAGCATACACACCATCCACAATATCTAACACTGGCGGAATAGCAAGGGGTCTGTGTTGAGGTAATAAAAGGCAATCTCTGAGCGTTTTCTTGGATTCTGAGTAATCCTGGCCCTCCCAGTGGAAATGCTCCTGCATGGTATGTAAGGTTTCCCCAAAGGAGTAGTCCTCTGGAGGAGAGGCTGAAAGAATGGATTCCTCAGCATCAGAATCCTCATAAGGGGATAAAGAGTATCCTAGGTCTGAGGATGAATCAGAGGAGATGGACACCTGATCGGATGAGTCATAGTCTGCATCCTGTCTAGGCCTTTTATCAAGAGGAGGGTGGGACCCCCTGATCAGAGTAATTAGGTCTTCAGCCATTTTCAGCATCTGTTTCTTAGGCATGGAGGCCTGTGCTGGTGAATGCTGAAGCTGTTTCTTTGGTTTAGATTTAGCAGAAGATTTAATGGTTAACTGAGTTGGCCTGAAAACACCCTCTGAAGCTGCGGGTTGTTCAGCTACTCCAGAGCCCTCAGAAACTGAATACACTAATGTTAAATTTCTTATGGGCACCTAATAGACCTAGGATTGCATTAAAGAAACATACTAATAGCTGGTCTCAAGGGTATTTCTTTTCCAGACTTTAATTTATATTATCTCTTCTATTATAAAGTATTATTTTATTAATAGATCGGTCATATGTCAAAATGGAAAGATTATTGGGAGCTAATTAGTAGCATTTCATGAAAATCTCCTTAACACATAAAAATATGATTATAAATAACTCCATGTTGTGGTTGCTAAAGGAATTTTGTACTTATAGGTTCATAGGTTCATACTAGGCTATCTGCCAGGGAAATTGTAGCCATAGTTTGGGCTTGACAGTATGGGGAACTATCCCATTATTTTGCTGTGCCTCTGTTGAGCGGGACACTGAGGAAATTTGGGGGTATATAATCCCCCATCTTTCTTACTTCAACCACTTTACACAAACATATGGTCTGTTACCCATTAAATATTATTATTAGTTATAATTATATTCATGCACTAAGTATAGGGAATGGAATTTATTGTATTCATAATTTATACTCAGGTATGCTTATGTCATCTACTTCTGAAGGAGCTCATTTAGCTATGATAATAATCTGTACTGGTATCAGTGATATCTGATAATAAAGTTAAACATCTAGATTTCTTAAAAAAAGAATTTGATCTAAGAGAAACTTGCTGGTTAGAGGTTCAGATCTTTAGACAACATCTCATTGATAGAATAGATCTAATGTCTATAACAGTTAAAGAATCTATTCCAAAACTGATTGATTACTTGATAATAAATTTACAGCATAAAGTTTTGATAATTTTTTGTATATATGAAAGTTTTTTTATCAGACAAGAAACTTTTACAATGTATATTCATACTGGAATTATTTCACAGCTACTAATGGGGACGCACCAACTCAACAAGATAAACAATATATATTGGAATCTGCTTATAGAACTACATCTTCCATTGTCTGGAGACTTTATACATGGAAATTTTTTCATAGATCTTTTTATACATCTTTGATGATGAATAAAATTAATAAAAGATAATCTATGTAAGAGATGTAATTGGGAAAATTTAAAGCTGACTTCATATGTTTTTTGACTGTATGAAGTTGAAAGAATACTGGAAGTCAATTAATAAATTTTGCAGGCTCTTTTACAGATAATTTCATTATTTCTAAGTCTCTTATATTATTCAACACACTGTACCTCAATGTGTTAAAAGATTAAGTTTCCCCTTGTTATGGTCTATCAGCAGTGGCTGGAAAATAATAACTAGAAATTGGATTTCAGATACATCCTTCTCAATAAATTTTAAAAAATGTTATGAATATAATGTGTCATATGGAAATAAGCACAATTAGAATGAGAACAACTAGAAAACATAAATTTTATTGTATGGGATAATTTAAAATTTGTTAAAAAATTCTAATTCAATAGCACAGTATTTTATTTTAATTAATTGATCTGATTGTAGTGGATGTCTGTAAATACTTTAGTTGTTTTGTTGAATTATAATAATACCTAATTTTAATTATTTGTATAAAATTTTTTGATATTTTTTATATGTTAAAACAATAAACTTTTTTGGGATAGTCTTAGGTCTCAAGTCTGGTATCCCAGCCATCTCCAGGAAGTCAGAGGCGCCTGTGGTTGCAAAGAAGTAGTCAGGGCTGCACCGCTGAAAACTGGCGACTGCCAGCAGAGGCTTGTAATTTCTGGGTCGGATGCCTGTCCTTGTCTTTGTGCTTTTTTTATTCCTTTTTGTTCACCCATGGTGTAATTGAATTTTCTCCAAAATAATGTGGGCAAAATCAAACCAGCTAATAGGCGTTAAACCTAGCACAAAACCAAACCAGTGATGGTCAGGTTAGGGATACAAGGCAGTCCATCAGTACCTCATCTGTAAGGCTTTGAAATACACTGGGATCATTGAAAACTCATCAGCAAATGTAACCCATACATCACAAGATGGGTTGCAAACTGGCTGAGTGACAGAACCCACAGGGTCAGAGTTGCTGGATGTCAGACTAAAGCCTGTCCAAATGGTGTCCCACAGGTCAGTCCTGCACTTGTTTGGCATCTACTTTTCAAGAAACAAGGAGGTTATGGTGAAAATTGCAAAGACTGCAAACTGGCCCTAGAGACATCTGACACAGATATCCTTCAGAAGGGTCTCACAGAAAGGATAACTGGTGCCAGAGCCACAAAGTTAAATGCCAAAAAATGCATAGTCATTCCCTTGGAAAAACAAGGTTACCCCTAGCTCCAAATAGGTGGCAATCCATGAGCACAGAAGAAGTTATCAGGACCTACCCAGGTTGATAGTAGTCTTTATGACACCCTGTAGCTAAAGAGTTAGGAGTCCTTCTACATTGCCCACCTTATCGAAGGATTCATCAGATCAAGGAGGTCATAGTCTCCTTTTCTCATCAATCAGAAATGATTGAGTACAATGCCCATTGAATGTATCTGAGACACTTGCAGCAGCTGGAGAGCCACAAAAGTTCCCCACCAAAAGGAGGGTCTCATCTGTCCATGCTGGACTGAAAGAAGTCAATTTTACTTTAGAGGTGACCTTTTCCTAACATAAGGGCCCTGTCAAAGATTTATGAATATGCTCCAAAAATCTAGATCCATCAGAGCAGGGGACTAACTGTTTAATAGAGTGGAGGCAGATTCATCACCCAAAGACTCTACTGGAACAAAATCGGACATGTGAGGCAGAGCACTGGCCTTGTTCAAGAGAAATTTGACCAATGGATGGACGCATGATAGGAATTACTCAGTGTCACTGCTCAAGAGGCACAGCAAAATAATGGGTATAGTTTATTGGCTAATGTTAAACATTTAGCTATAAATGCAGATAGCCTAGTATGAACCTATGAACCTATGAACAATAGGAATGGAAATCCTTATGAGGTATTTGCTTCCCACAAGAAATACAATTATTAACTCTTACTGACATCGGTCTGAGGCAAGAAAAGTTTCAAGGGGTACTTAGCTTTTAGAAGACTTGGTTCTGGATTCAATGAAAATCTCAGGAGTCTGGCCACCGGCACTTGAACTGCTTTTGGGACCCGCGCAGCAAGAAAGACTGAAGAAAATGGTGTCAGCTGCATCTTGTATACCCCTGGCGCACTGACGTCAGGGAAGAAGCGACAGCAACCAACGCTGGACCAAGACTTTGGAACTCGGGCTGACTGCGGGGACCGCCTGACGGCAGGATAACCAAATTGTGATGACTGCAGCAGTGTAACATGATGAACATCACCTGTGGATTTAGTTTCCATTCGTGAGGGTCCATGAGATTTCTGCTTAGTCTGTCTGCCAGTGTATTTTTTGTTCCTGGCAGGAATTGTGCCTGCAGATGTACCTGATAGGTCAGTGCTGTGTTCCACAAAGTCATGACTTGCCTGCATAGGGGGTAGGAATGTGTGCTCTCTTGCTTATGTACCACATAACTGTGGTATTGTCCGTCTTTATTAGTAGTTGTACTGGATGTAGTAGGTCCTTGAAAGCTGTCAGGGCATTCTGTACTGCTAGCATCTCTTTCTGATTGATGAGAAGATGCATTTGTTCCTTGGCCCATGTGCCCTGAATACATTTTCCTGCCATATGTGCCCGCCAGGCATAATCCGATGCATCCATTGTTGTCTGCCTGGCTGTGGGTAAGGTGAAAGGCTGTCCCTTGTTGTGGTGACAGGCCTGGGACCACCATTGAAACTCCTGTTGTAGACAGGGAATTAAAGCTATGATTGTCTCCAAGCTGTGACAGTGTTGAGTCCAAACACTTTTTAGATACCATTGTAGCTTCCTCATATGCAGTCTCGCATATGGAGTTAGTAGTATGCAGGACGCCATGAAGCCCAGGGCCTGCAGAATTTTTCTTGCAGGGAGCTGGGTCTTTGTTGCCATCAGTTGAAAGTAACGAGTCAGTTGCCTTTGTCTGGTGTGAGATAAGCCATCTGGGCAGTTGTATTTAGGCTTGCACCCAGGAATATTATCTCTTGAGAGGGCACTAGTTTTGATTTCTTTTCGTTTACTGTGTACCCTAGGCAAATTAATCTTTTTACAAACGCCAGATGCTTTAGTAGAATGTCCTTGCTCTCTGCTTGAATAAGGCAGTCATCCAAGTAGGGATATATTTGAATTCCTTTTTGTCTGCAAAATGCAATTACTGGTGCCAGGCATTTTGTGAAGACCCTGGGGAGTAGATAAGCCAAAGAACAGTGCAGAGAATTGGTAATGCATTGAGCTTGCTATGAATCTGAGGTATCTTCTGGAAGATTGTCTGACTGGGACATGCAGGTATGCCTCCTTGAGGTCCAAATTAACTAGCCAAGCCTTCTTGCCCAGCATGGGTAGAAGTTGCTGTAGTGTTAACATTTTGAATTTTGGAACATCCAGGAAAGTATTTAGGATTGACAGGTCCAGTATTGGTCTCCAAGCTTTGTCCTTTCTGGGTACTAAGAAAAGTCTTGAGTAAAATCATTGCCCCTGTTCTTGCGTGGTACTTTTGAATAGCTCCCATGTCCATGAGAGCAGCAATTTGTTTTTGCGCCTCTGCCCATTGGTTTTGTGGCAGGTCCAGCATACCTTTTGATTTTGGGAGCATGTGAAAGTGGAACCTGTAACCCTGAGAAACAATATTCAGTACCCATTTGTCCTGGGTGATTGTGGCAATTTTTTGAGAAGTGCTAGCTTTGCTCCCCTAGGGATGCTGCCAAAATAAGTGCTTGCATCTGTAGAGAAGTCATTGGGACGTTTCCTATAAGGTTGTGATTTGTCTTCCTCCTTGGGGCTGAAGCACCCCATTGTTTAGGTCTAGCCTTGGGGCTGAGATCTGCCTTTGCCTGTATCTGCTCTTGGGCCTGTCTGACACTGGAAAGGACCAATTTTGGGGCTGAAAGGGGGG
>NW_025057177.1:0-4367 GCF_019279795.1 Protopterus annectens | reverse complement strand
AAAAATTTTTTTTTTTAATTTTTATTAAGTAAAAGCTGTAAAATTTGAAAAAAGCCAAATGCACTGAAATATTTTTTTCTTCTATACTTCATTTTGTCTTGATTGGACTCTCATAATGATGGTTTGGCACCCGGGACAGCATATTTAATTAAAGTTAAAGTTTTTGTGGTTTTGAGCATAGCTCCTCCCCTTTCTAGTTGGCCACATCCCTTCCTATTGACCCCACCCATTTGCCTGTCTCCTGCAGCCCCCCTATGATTTGAAGTAACCAGCCGCCAGCTGCTGCTATACATATATATGATATGTCTCCTCACCTTTACACTCAAAAGGCCCACACCTTATGTATACTTCTGTGATATCAGTCTGAGAAAAAAAACAAAAGAAGAAACAGAACACAGTAACACATTTCAACCAGTTGCTGTCAAGTGAATATAAACATGTCTGCTTACCCCTACCTCCAAAAATGTAGCCATCTGTACAAGTGTCTGATGTTTCATTGGCAGGAACGTGAAAAAATAATGATCACAATAATATATTCCAAGTTTTTGTTTCCAGACAGTACAGTAGTCCCACATAAATTATTGCAACCTTCTATTCCCACCTCTTAAGTTTTTTTTCATAAAAGTTAAACATGTAATGACCACACTGACCCCAGCCGCCACACATTCAATGCTGATCTTCTATGCACAATGAGGGAAAACTAAACAAATAATGACCTCACCATCCCAACTCTCAAACAAAACCTACAACAACCTTCCATGCAGTTTTGTGCAGGGTCTAGAAAAGGGCAGGTTGAGCATAGAATCCACTGTTTAATCCATGCCAAAATCATTTATACACCACACAAAAAGAAACAGACGGCCTGGAAGCTCCCAAAAGGAATCCTGGAAACGAACCAAACTACAATGCAGCAAGTCTGTCAGCCAGATAATAATCCAAATAGTCGAAGTCAAATAAAAGTCTCTGTAAAAAGCCACCAATTTATTTAAGCCTTAAAATATAGCTGTCAGACCCAAGACCAACTTCTTCAGAAATAGTTAAATGTATCTACACCAAGTTACAAAATGGCCACCTTGACCTTTAAACTCTGCCATCCATGACATCACTTCCCTTAATTCACCTTTAAAGGGATACAACATCACTACATATAATGAACATTATCCTGTCTCTTTCCTTACTTTAATAATATCACACTAAAATATAAATAAACATTGCAATAAACCATGATTACATTAATAAAAAACATTTTCTAAAAAAGGGGAAAAAAATCACTACTGAAATAACATTAATAAAAAATCAATCATACTTTAACCTACAATTGACTACAAATTCTAAAATAAATATAGTGACATAAAATGCATGGATATACACAAAATTTCACATAAGCAACATTTTAGACTATAATAAGGGGTGTCGGACAGTCAATGAGACTACCTCTCCAGGCTCTTTAACTTTAATATACATGCTATTGACAGCATGCCATTTAGACCCGGAGGTACAAATGCTCTGAGTCTCAGCTGCCAAAGCAATTCCTTCCTTTCTAACAAAAGTGAATCCATCCCCCTTCCATGCTTGAGGTTAATATGGTCAATTGCCATGAAATTAAAACCATGCTCAGGGTGCTCATGGATATGTTTAGCCAGGGCATTTTCTTCCTTATTCTTCTTTATAGCATAAGAATGTTCATATATACGTTGAAATTTCCTGTCCGTTTCCCACATAAAAACTCGGACAGGAATTACATACTGCTACATATATAACATGGGAACTTTTACATGTATCTTCCTTTTACTGTATAAATGCTATTACGTATAGGGAGATGGAGCCCCATTTTAACAAATCTGCAATATCTACATGAATTACGTGAACATTCCAGATCTTGTGTTTGTTACTCCCGAATAACCTTCTAAGATATTCTTTAAGCCTGGGCCTTTTCTATAGGTAAATTTTACCTGTTGACCTAACTGCTGTAACCCATCAAACTCACTGATTGCAACAGCCCAAAATCTTTTAATGATGGAACTTATTCCTGGAGCATCCAAACTATAGGTCATTACAAACCTCATGGACTGATTGATAAACTGAGAATTATTTTCTGACTCATTATGTACATTCAATACCCCCTGATGTGACTCCAAGAGCGGTTGGTAAACACCAGATCTTCTCTTATGTTTTACCTCCATTATCAGCTCTACCAACATGGGGGTCGGTATCTATTGGAAAACAATTCTTTAATTCTTTCCATTTCCAACAAAAAATCAGCATACAAGGTAACCATCCTAGCCGCTCGGACTAATTGTCCTTTCACGATCGCACGTTTTTGATGGTAAGGATGATTGCTGTCAAAATGTAGGTAGCTATTGGACCACGTAGGTTTACGATAAATCTTGGCCACCGTATATCCATTTTCAGATGATTTAATTAACTCGACATCCAAGTAAGTGACCTTATTTTCCTGGTAGTCCCAGGTAAATTTCAAAAAATCAGTTGAAATATTCAAATCATTCACTAAGCTATCAGCTACCTCTCTATTTCCTTCCATAACTATAAAAATATCATCCAAAAACCTTGTATACAGATGTACCCTCTCTGATATAACTGGATGCTTGAACACAAAGTTGCTTTCCCATGATGCCAAAACCAAATTGGCTACACTCCCCCCACATGGTGACCCCATCGGGACACCTTTTGTCTGATGATAATATTTCTGATTGAAAGTCACAAAATTACAGGTAAGGATTATGTCCAAAAGTTCTCTCACCATTGAGATCTCCTCTTTGGGGGCACCCCTTGCTAATAACCTTTCCTCTACCCAATCTACCGCAATATCTTGGGGTATTGAAGAATACAAATCGACCACATCTATGGTGAGGAAAACATCACCTGGTTTAAGGGTTAAAGAATTCACCTTTGTCAAAAAAGACCAGGAATCCCTAGATATATGCTGTTCAAGTTTAACATATTTTTTTAATAAAGTATCGACTACTTTAGCTGCTGCATAAGTTATGCTCCCCTTTGCACTTACCAGCTGTCTCATTGGTGGGTGATGGACATCCTTGTGAATCTTGGGGTTACCAAAAACCACAGGTATCCTAGGGGATGCCATTGCTATATAATTAAAAATACTCTTGTCTATAGACCCATTCATGAACATATCTTCAAAATACATACGGATCCTTGCCAAATGCCCATTCAATTCATTCAAAGAAACAGTCGCATAACTTTCCGAAGACAAGATTGTCTCCATTCTCTCATTGTAATCTGCCAACTCCATCACTACTAACCCACCCCCTTTGGCTGCATCACCCGAACTGAAGAGCCTCTTAGGAGATTCAATGACTCCCACTCTTCCTTCGTGATATTATAATTGGTGGTTGCCCTCATCTCAATGGAATGACAGATTTCCAATTCGCACATTCTCTCAAAGAGTAACAAAGATGGATGTATAGGGGGGTTAAATGTGCTGGGTATTTGAAAAGGGGTTGCAGTGACTCCTATATTCCCCAACATCAAATTTAAATTACATTTCCTAATGAACAACTTTAAATCCAATAATAACTCTGCCAGATCTGCCCTTTTACTGGGAACAAAGGACATGCCTTTGGCTAACAGATCCACTAACTCCATCGAAAATTGAAAAGAAGAAAAATTGTATATTTTAAAATCCTTCTTAGAATTCAATAGGATTTGTGGCTGTTCATGTTCAGCCAGGGAAATGTCTAGTTCTTCTTCATGCGGGTTTTGTTTTTCAGTTGTTTCTTCTCTGGTGATGCCCCTTGGGTCAAGGCAGCCCCTTGAAAAATTGCATTATCTTCCTCAGTATTAATCATGATGGGCTGGTCTTCCAAATTAATTCTTTCTATCCAAGATTCAGTCATAACCGCTTGGGATGTCATCTTCGGTTTCTTATTAATATTGCCCCTTCCCGATCACATATCGAAGGTTGGGTCACAGCTGTATACGTGTCTGGGATCAACGAATTTCCTTGAGATTTAGGTGGTCTGGGGTACGCTACCCCTTCTTTATATGCCTTGATATCTCTATGCAATTTCTGTGTTTTCAACATATTGATCTTGGTCATATGCTGATCTATACTTTTAAATGTCCTCGTAATCAAACTTAAAATTGGGAAATTCTAAATCCTGTGATTGATGTATTTAATAAATTCAAGTCCTTTATTAAAATGTCTATGACGGCTTTATAATGGAGCAAATCAAATTCAGTAATTAACCCATGTTTATCAAACAGTTCAATCAAGTCTTTATGGAACTGTGATCCTCTACCAGTCCTGGCGGGGACTGCCAGGACCTCAGCTTTTTACCACCTTAGCATGTTCCCCTCTTTTAAATATGCAACCTCAAGTTGAA
>NW_025057176.1:0-6865 GCF_019279795.1 Protopterus annectens | reverse complement strand
ACTATGGATGACGTAATCTTTAGGCTTACATAGGATGTGCTACAGATAATAAACAAAGGCTAGAAAACCTGCCTTTAGAAAATCGTATATTTCAAAATGGAAAAGATTTTGTTTGAATTCTTCTAGAAAAGAAGACGCTGGATCCCAGTCAAGAAATAATAGCATTAAGTTTATAAATCTAAGCCTTCATTCTTTGCTGGATGGTTGAGGCCAAACCTCGGCTCCATTTCATCTACTAAAGCTGAAGCAACTAATTTTTCGGCGGCTCGAGGCAACCCTATATCCCAGTGCTAAGTGGTAACTACTAGATCTAGTTTGCAGCTTCGCTGTGAGGAGTTTGCTCTTTGCAGCTCACAGTTGGCTATTTTTCACTAAAATCTAGTCTTTCATAGTTTTCATGTCACTATTTTAATCTTTTTAGGCTAGTTTCTGGTTAATTTAAAAGTTTAGTCCCTCTTTTTTTGCTCCTTGTCCCTGTGTCATGCTCCACCTAAGTTGGGCCTTGCAGGCCCTTCCGTTTATTCAAATTCCCTCTGGGGATTCTTTAGATGTGTGTGTGTGTTCCTCAAGTATCCTGTGTCCTGACATTTGGTGTGTGTGTGTGTTTTTCTTCTAATTTTGTTTTCCTTTCGACTTCTACGCCGAGAGGACAAAGATCTCATGGGCTTCAAAGAAGTGTGACTCGTGCAATCAGAAGATGTCTCTGACAGTCAGTCCACACTTCTTGTATATTTAATGTCAGGACTACCACCTCTGAGACTCTTGCTCAGTGTGCCATACATTCAGCCCAAGAGTCTTGCAGGAGCTGCAGGAATAAGTGATACTAAGGGCTTGTACAAAGCCCGAAGGTTCAAGCTGAAGTCCGTGCCGTGGGGCCTTGAGAACCACCTAAACATAAACCAAAACAGCCTTCAGATGGTGGCTCATCTTCTGACCATTATCTACTCTGTCAGGAGCTGATACCTCTAACAATACAGCTACCAAGCTGACCCGGCAGGCGATACTGCCACTGAACTCTGTCTTCGAGTCAGCTCAGCTGGAGCCGGCGTGTCTGGCTCCATCGACTCCATTAACCTGATACACCCCTCCTTGCAGGAATTCAGATCATCTCCTGGGTCTGCCATTTGGCTCCGAGGGGTCACATTACCTCCTCAGGCGGGCCAATTCCTCTCTCGATCTTCAGGCTCCACGATCCTTTATTGCTGTTGACAGGGTGGTAAGTAGACTATTAAAGTCTCTGGCACTGGCCCAAATGCTTCACAGCCCGTCTCATCAGTCAGCAGCTACGTCCATACAACAGACTATTCCTCCTTAGACTCTACCCCAGTGTTCGGAGCCGGAGCTCCTCGGAGCCGTAACCGTTTTGACGTCGGAGCCGATACCTCCCCCTTCGGCTCCTTCGTCTGCTCTGATCTCGTCCATGGTGCCATCCTTGGAGGGATCCGGGTGCTTGGACTCTCTTGCTGGCTCCGAGGGGGTGAGTGGCATTGGACCCTTGTCCAACCCCGTTCTCCCTCTTGGAGCGTCGGCATTGGTGAGTTCGGCCCTGACATCGGCTTCAGAGCCGTCCCTGTCGGTGCCGGCTGGGGTTCCTAGCTCTTCGGAGTGGGAGCTCTCTAGCCTGCCTGACAGGGGCGCCTTTGAGGTCATGAGGAGCGTATTGGCCCCAGTGCCTGCTCTACAGTCAGCTCCATCAGCTCCTCCCACTGTACTGCCTGCTGATGTCTCTTCCCACTCTCTCGCCCCCCGGCCATCGAGATCCAATGCCTCAGGTTTCCCCATTGGGAATATCCTCCTCTTCCGAGGTTTCCCCTGATCCATCAGGTGAATCCCCACGTAAGAGGACATATAAGAGGAAGTGTGTGGACTCTCCTGAGTCTGTCACATCTGATACCGACTTGGATGAGTCGGAAGGATCCCCAAGGTCCCCCTCTGAGGATGTCTCCTTCTCTGACATCCTTGAAATCCTTAAACAGAGGGGGAACTGGTCTTCCCTTAATCCTTCCGAGGACGAGTCAGTTTACCTGGAGGCTTTTGGTTCTCGACCCTCTACCTCCTGGGTGTCTCCGCCCTTCGACCCCCTTATGAAAGTGGTGGCACGGAAGGCGTGGACGGGCCTCTGACTCATTGGAACCCACCCCACGGAGGCCTTATAAATTTATAACAGCCCCTTCTGATAAGCAATTTTTATCCAAAGGTGTCCCAGTTGATGCCATGGTGGTGGCGGCGGCCACTAAGAAGGAACTGGCTGATCCTTCAGTACCTATCCATCTGCCTAAAAAGGAATCTAGGACAATGGATAGGTACGGCAAGCGTATGTTCTCATCAGCGACCTTTGCCTTGTGGTCGCTGAACTACTTATGCCACTTCACCCGTCTTCAAAGAGAAATTCTTAAAGAACTGGGTGAGGTCCTACAGGATCCATCAGCTGCTGGGTCTCAGGAAAAAATTAACTCACAGCTAGGAACCCTGAATTCCATTGTCAACTCCTCCATGCGGCTTATTTCATATGCAGCCGATGGAGCGAGTAGGGCCACAGGCACAGGTGTGGCTTTGAGGCGTCACGCCTGGATGTGGCTGTGTAACTTTGCAGACCCCTTCAAGGCATCTTTCACTAACTCCCCTTTTGATGGTTCAGCGTTGTTTGGACCTCAAGTGAAAGATACTTTGACCAGATGCAAACAAGATGGCAAGACTCTTTCTGCCATAGGAGTCCATTTTTCTACCCCATCTAGACCATATCCTAAGGGTCAAAAGGGTGGAAAAATGTGGTTCCGTAAATCACAAGGAGTCACACCTGATGCAAGAGGTCAGTTCACCCCTAGAGGCTGAGAGGGGAACAACAACAACAGACGCCGTCCAAGAGGCAGAGGGGGTCCGCAGAACCAGGGTAGCAGAGAAACCCTCTCTGACAAACCCTTCCAGCATCCCTGAGGTGTTGCCCGACTGTCCACCTTTGGAGGCAGTCGGGGGAAGATTATCGCTGTACCCACAAGCCTGGCTCTTCCTCACTCAAGACAAATGGGTGCAGTCGATCATATCAGAGGGTTACAAAATCCCCTTTATCCAAACCCCAATGATTCAAATGGGGTCTCTTCCAGATGTTCCACCCAGTCTAAGGGAACAAGCAGCACTAGAAATATCAAAGCAGCTAAAAAAGAGAGCCATCCAGCCAGTCCCAGCAGACCAGCTAGGATCTGGAGTCTACTCAAAGTTCTTTTTGGTACCAAAAAAAACAGGGGACTGGAGGCCAATATTGAATCTCAGCAATCTAAACAAGTTTGTAAAAAGAACGAGGTTCCGGATGGTCACACTACAGTCCATTTTACCCCTTCTGGGCAAGGACAATTGGATGTGCTTAGTGGACCTTCAGGATGCGTACTATCACATCAAAATGCACAGGTGCTCCAGAAGGTTTCTCCGCTTCAGGCTGGGAGCCAGTCACTACCAGTTCAGAGCCCTGCCCTTTGGTCTCACTACAGCCCTCCGAGTGTTCACCAAATGTATGGCAGTGGTTACGGCTCACCTGAGACGTCAAGGATTTCAGGTGTTTCCATATCTAGACGACTGGCTCTTCAGTGCCACCACCAGACGTCAACTTCTTCTAGCCAGAGACTACACCATTCACATTTGCAAAGAGCTAGGTATCTCTCTAAATTTCAAAAAGTCTGCCTTGTCACCTTGTCAGTCTATTACCTTCATAGGCGCCACCTTGGACACCGTTCAGCTCTCAGCAAAGTTAACAGAGCAGAGGGTCTTAGATATTCAAAGTCATGTTCATTTCCTTCTTCAGAACAACAAAGTTTAGGCCAGGTATGTTCTGAAGGTATTAGGTCTCATGGCAGCAGCCATCACGCTTCTTCCCCTTGCTCGCTTTTACATGCAGCTTCTTCAATGGATGCTTTTCTCCCAGTGGTCCTTCCAACAGCTCCCTATGACACACAAGATCCTAATAACTCTATCTTGCAGAAAACATCTATCTTGGTGGATGGCCTCCCCTCAAGTCCATCAAGGCAGACCTTTTACTCCCCCCCCCCCCCGGTCACCACAGTCACAACAAACGGCTCCCTGATTGGGTGGGGGGGCATTTTCAGGGCAGGACAGTCCATGGCACATGGCAACCCTTCGAATGCCACTTGCACATAAACGTCCTGGAGATGAGAGCAGTGCTTTTGACATTGCAAGACCTTCAAGACTCTCTTCCCCTGGGGACGATTGCAATTCAGACGGACAATATGTCCGTAGTATGGTATATCAACAAGCAGGGTGGAACCAAGGTCCTATCCCTGTGTCGAGAAGCACTCAGACTCTGGCAATGGGCGATCTCTTCTCAGCGGTTTCTGATAGCAACGCACATCCCCGGGAAGTCCAACGTCATAGCGGACAGGCTGAGCAGAGTTGTTCTCATGCCTCACGAGTGGTCTGTCAAGCAATCGGTGACGGACAAAATATTTCAGAAGTGGGGGTTTCCTTGCTGCAATCTTTTTGCAACACCACAAAACAGCAAGTGCCTTGACTTCTTCACTCTCTTCCCCCTTCCAGACCATCCCCCCAGAGATGCTGTAGTCCACGATTGGCCTCGGGGACTTCTTTACGCCTTTCCCCCCTTTCCGTTAATCACACAAACAATTCAGAAAGCTACCGCCTTGAGGGCCAAGATGATCCTCATTAGCCCCTTATTGGCCTCGACAGATATGGTTCCCTTTTCTGCATCGCTATCTTTTGGAGCAGCCTTGGCATCTGGATCCAATGCCAGATCTTTTGACCCATCAATCAGGGCAGCTGCACCAATCCCTCCAATCTCTCAACCTCACAGCTTGGTTGCTCCACTTCCGTCCCTAACCAGGCTTCCAATGATTTCAAATTCTGTCCGCGATATTATCGTAGCTTCCCTTAAGTCTTCCACCAGAAGGATCTATGCTAGTAAATGGCAACGCTTTTCCTTTTGGGCAAAGGCTAGGAACATAGATCCCTTCACTGCTCCAATACACTCGGTCTTGGATTCCCTAGCCGAAATCTTTCACTCAGGATCTTCTTCCTCCACAGTAAAAGTTCAGCTAGCAGCCATCTCAAGTTTTCACATAGGCTTGTCGGACTCCAACATCATGTCCCATAAGCTTTGCAAGGCATTCCTCAGAGGTATCTTTTTACTCAGGCCTCCGATCAAAGACCCCCCCCACCACAGTGGGATTTAAACTTAGTTTTAGCATCCTTAGTTCTCTGTCCCTTTGAACCTGTGGCCTCCTGTTCCTTGAAGTTACTTTCCTGGAAGACACTATTCCTAATCGCCATTACGTCTGCTAGGAGAGTATCTGGACTTCATGCCCTCTGTATTCGCCCTCCTTATTTAGTGTTCCACAAAGACAGGGTTTCTCTAAGAACTAACCCGTCTTTTTTACCCAAGGTGGCTTCTCAGACAAATTTAAATCAATCTATTGATCTTCCAGTTTTCTTTCCTAATTATTCAAACAGGGCGGAGCAAAAACTACATTGTCTGATGTTCATCGCCAGCTCGTTCTATCTGGACAGAACTAAACAATTCAGGAAATCTGATCAACTCTTTTTATCTTATGCTGAGAGTAAAAAGGGTCTTCCGGTATCTAAGTCTAGGTGGCTGTCTTCTGTGATTACCTGTATTTATCAACTCAGAGGTAAAGAATTGCCTTCTAGGCCAAGAACCCATTCAACCAGAGCATTGGCTACATCTACAGCCTTTCAAGCTAGATTACCAATAGACACATTGTCGCAGCCACATGGGCCTCTCCTCATACTTTTGTTACACATTACAAATTGGACATGGCCTCCAGAAACAGGGCAAAATTTGGTTCCACTGTTCTCAAGAGTCTGTTCCAATGAGCCACCCAGGATGAAGGTGCTAGGGACGCGGTCCCATCCAGCAAGAATGAAGGCGAGATTGACAACTTAACATTGAGAAGTTATGTACCTACCATAACGTTCCATGTTAGTTGTCTTCTCCTTCTTTCTTCCTCCACCATCCCCCTAGCCTGGACAGACCGAGAGGTTTTTCCCCTTCTTACAGGGGACCTTATCTTGCACTATTCCTAGCTGAGACAGTTGGTCCTGGGGTAGATACAGCTTCAGGTAGTGATATTTGGGGAGTTCTTCCTTCTCCTCCTCCACCTCAGAGGGGAGACTGAATTGGCTATGGTTTCTTAGCTACCAAACGAGATCTGGGTAGTTACCGCCTAGCATCATGGAATATAGGATTGCCTCGAGCCGGTAAAATTAGCTCTCGAGCTTTAGTATAGGCCGAGTCGGAGCCGAGGTTCGGCTCCGAACCCATCCAGCAAGAAAGAAGGCGGGAGAAGACAACTAACATGGAACGTTATGGTAGGTACATAACTTCTCATTTTGTCTTCAAATGTCTGTGTGAGTTGCTCAACTCTGGCCTAGCATATACCTCAATTAAAGTACATTTTTCAGCTGCTCTACCTTTAGATCCACCCCCTTCTTCACACTTTGAGATCTGGCAGTTTTTAAAAGGTGTCCTACACATTAGGTTCCCCAGACCTCCTTGAGACCTGAATTATGCTCATGAGGAACTGACTTTTTTACCTTTTGAAACTGCTTCCACTACATCATTACAATTTTGCACATGGAAAACAGTTATTTTAGCAGCTTCAACATCTACAAGATAAGTCTCTGAATTTTTAAGATCTTATTTCTGTTCAATCTTTCTGGTTTTCTATAAGGACAGGGTCTCCTTTAGAACTAATCTGTCATTTATACCTAAGGTGGTTACTGAAATATCTTTGAATCAGTCTGTTCACCCTCCTGCAATTTTTCTTACTCCTCATAATACAACTGAAATAATTATTTATTTGTTAGATGAAAACCACATTTG
>NW_025057175.1:0-7050 GCF_019279795.1 Protopterus annectens | reverse complement strand
AAAAATTTTTTTTTTTTTATTTTTTTTAAAAAAAAAAAGTTAAAGTGGCAAGGATGTTGTCTGGTCCTGTTGAAGTTGTATTTATTTATTTTTTTTTTTTTTTTTTCCGTCTTTATGCATTTTTACAGCTTTTTATGTATTTGTTTTCCGGAAGTCCAGGCTTAACAACCTAAGTTCTTTGTTCAAATGTTTGAGCTACACAATCCTGTCACATTAAGCTTTACGCTGTTTCCTTGTCCTTATAAAACAAAAAATCTCTTGTTTTCCTTACTGAACTAGAGTAGTCCAGTTTCAGAGTTGCTGATCCCTGGGCTTTG
This sequence comes from Protopterus annectens, assembly GCF_019279795.1. Taxonomy (NCBI): domain Eukaryota; kingdom Metazoa; phylum Chordata; order Ceratodontiformes; family Protopteridae; genus Protopterus; species Protopterus annectens. The sequence goes on along the minus strand of NW_025057175.1, from coordinate 6,733 downwards.
TTTTTAGTTCCTGTTACTGATCCATTGCCTTATTAGGGAGGAGGGAAGTTTCTTTGCTTACCAGTGGGTGGGCACTGAGCAGCCTTTCTGTGAGGAAGCTTCAGCCGAAACTAGTAGTCCATTGGTCGCTTTGGGCCATTTAGCCCTTTCAGCCTTAAAACACATTATTGCAGTTTTTCCAGCTTGTACCAACTCAGCACAGATCCGTGGTGGCCTGCAGAGTGATCCAAGCAGCAGAGAGCTAAAAGAGTGACTTTCTACCAGATATAAGTATTTTGTGGCTTTCCCACTGTTATTTAGAGCGACTGGCTTTGTTTTTACTGCTACTTTAAGTGATTTCTGCATTTTACACTGTTTATTGCACTTTAAGTTACTAATTGTTGCAAGTTCTGTAGGCTACACACTAAAGTGCGATTTGGATTTCAGCATTTATAGCATTTACTGTCTGTTTTTTCCTTGTCTCTGTAAAACAAAAATCTCTTGTTTTAACCCTAAACTAGAGTAGTCCAGTTTCAGAGTTGCTGATCCCTGGGCTTTGTTTAGTTCCTGTTACTGATCCATTGCCTTATTAGGAGAGGATTTCTCCTGCTTACCAGTGGGAGTGGGAAGCACTGAGCGCCTTTGTCGACTTTGGTGAAGTTTCGCGAAACTTTAGTCCATTGGTCGCTTTTGCATTCTTAGCCCTTTCACCCTTATAAAACACGCTAAACAGCTTTCCAGCTTGTACCAACTCAGCACAGATCCTTGTGGGGCCTGCAGAGTGATCCAAGCAGCAGAGAGCTAAAAGAGTGACTTTCTACCAGATATAAGTATTTTTGTGGCTTTCCCACGTTTTAAGTTAGCTGATGCATTTTGTTTTACTGCTACTTTAAGTGATTTCTGCATTTTACATTTTATTGCACTTTAAGTTACTAATTGTTGGTAGGCTACACACTAAAGCTTTCTGCCGATTTACAGCATTTATAGCATTTACTGTGTTTTTTCCTTGTCTCTGTAATAATACAAAAATCTCTTGTTTTCCGCTTAAACTAGAGTAGTCCAGTTTCAGAGTTGCTGATCCCTGGGCTTTGTTTTGTCCTGTTACTGATCCATTGCCTTAAGAGAGGAGGAAGTTTCTTTGCTTACCAGTGGGAGTGGGAAGCACTGAGCAGCCTTTCTGCGATTTGGTGAAGTTTCAGCCAGATTAGTAGTCCATTAGTGTTTGGGCAATTTCACTGTTCTTTCAGCCCCTGCTATAAAACACGCTAAACTGTTTTCCAGCTTGTACCAACTCAGCACAGATCCTCGTGTGGCCTGCAGAGTGATCCAAGCAGCAGAGCTAAAAGAGTGACTTTCTACCAGATATAAGTATTTTTGTGGCTTTCCCACTGTTATTTAAGCTAGCGACTGCATTTATCCCTGTTTTACTGCTACTTTAAGTGATTTCTGCATTTTACACTGTTTATTGCACTTTAAGTTACTAATTGTTGCAAATTGTTTCTGTAGGCTACACACCAAATTCGCCGATTTACAGCATTTATAGCATTTACTGTCTGTTTTTTCCTTGTCTCTGTAATAAAACAAAAAATCTCTTGTTTTCCTGCCTCTGAACTAGATAGTCCAGTTTCAGAGTTGCTGATCCCTGGGCTTTGTTTTTAGTTCCTGTTACTGATTCATTGCCTTTTATTAGGGAGAAGTGGGAAGTTTCTTTGCTTACCAGTGGGAGTGGGGGAAGCACTGGAGCAGCCTTTCTGTCCGATGCAGGAAGTTTCAGCCGGAAACTAGCAGTCCATTGGTCGCTTTGGGCCACTTAGCTCCTTTCAGCTCCCCTGCTATAAAACACGCTTTCAAACACGTTGCCTAGAAGCTTGTACCAACTCAGCACAGATCCCTCGTGGTGGCCTCGCAGAGTGATCCAAGCAGCAGAGAGCTAAAAAGAGTGACTTTCTACCAGATATAAAGTATTTTTTGTGGCTTTCCCACTGTTATTTAAGCTAGCAAACTGCATTTCTCTGTTTTATTGCCAAGGTTACTTTAAGTGATTTCTGCATTTTACACTGTTTATTGCACTTTAAGTTACTAATTGTTGCAAATTAGCTTCTGTAGGCTACACACTAAAAGTAAGGCTTAGCTTCGCATTTACAGCAATTACTGTCTGTTTTTTCCTTGTCTCTGTAATAAAACAAAAATCTCTTGTTTTCCACTTACTGAAATTAGGAGTAGTCCAGTTTCAGAGTTGCTGATCCCTGGGCTTTGTTTTTAGTTCCTGTTACTGGATCCATCATTGCCTTATTAGGGAAGGAGGGGAAGTTTCTTTGCTTACCAGTGGGAGTGGGAAGCACTGAGCGGCCTTTTGTCTGATTTGGTGAAGTTTTCAGCCAGAAACTAGTAGTCCATTGGTCGCTTTGGGCCAATTCCTAGCTCCCTTCAGCTCCCTCAAGAGTAGGTAAACACGCTTAAACGCTGCAGCCGGGATTTATTTAAGCTGGAGTTACCACTGTTGCAATACAAGAGCAGCGGGCGGTTAAACAAGGTTAAACTATTTGGGCCATCTAAATTCCACTCTTCCACTTTCCCTTTAAAACTACCTTCCTCTTGAGTCAGAAATTTCGCTGATCTAACCAGCATATCCTATAACTGAGTGCAAGTTCATCTCTACTCTGATTCCCAAGTAGACTATTCTCCTTCATCTGTGTAAAAGCCTAGCACTTTACTCCTACAGTACTTGCACCTTGATAAAGCACTCTTTATTATAGATAGTACCCCACCTCAGCCTAAAACCCACTTCCCCGGAGTCCTTTGAAAGTCTCTTTATCTACTACTTCTAGTATGTCGAGGGATCAGTTGCTAGTGTCCTCTCCAGCTCAACTGGTGAATCCCTGGGAATATTGAGGGCAATGTTGGCTAACTGCCTCTCATGTACACAGACAACCTCTCCTTCTCCCACAAAACACAAATACATGGTGAGATGCAACTATAATGCCAAACTGGGAGGCTGAGCTCTCTCAACATCATAGGACTGGCAAGCATCTCAGATGCAGGAGGAGAAGGTAACCACACACAATACATACCCAGTCACACATGGTACCATCACAACTTCAAATCATACACATACTCACAATAAAGACATACTCGGAGGCTCTGATCTGCAAAAATTTACCTTCAAAACAGCAGAGGCCACCAAAGCAGACACACCCAAAACAACTAATACCACCTCAGAAATGCACCCAACACATGCAACACATAGGACCACACAGTCAGAGTAAGTCAAACAGTCACAGCCCTTAAGGCCAAACAAAATGCCAGGACACACTTGTCACAGGTGACTCCATAGTCAGACACACTGACGCCCCGCCACCAGACTGAGTAAAGAGAAGGTCACAGTAAGCTGCCTGTCAGGCGCTAGAATCACTTACATAACGCAAGCACTCAGGTGGGTTCTCAACAGCAGGTACAAGTAACACTCAGTCATTGTCCACGCTTGGTGTCAACGGTATCTGAGACGCATCTCCTCCTGGACTACATGAAAAGGGACACGAGGAGCTCTCTGATTATGTAGCCCAGGCAGGTATGACCCTGACCTTGAGCAGTATCCTACCTTCACCTAGAATGATGCCACAATACAGTGATAAGATGATCAGCTTTTAATAATTGGCTTAAATTCTGGTGTCATTCAAAGGGGATCCAATGTTCACTGTCTGCTCTGGGATGACATGCTGGACAAGCCACGCTTGCTTCTCAAGTAAGGGGACGGCTTGCTGTAACCTGTCACCCCTGGCCTTCCTGGATATTGGCAAAGGCTCTTGCCACCCCCATAGTGCCTTCCTTTTTAGGCAAGGCTCAAATTCTAAAACCTACCACCCTAGAGAACACCAAAAAGGAAAAAACTAAGGGTAATGCTGCTCAATGCCAGGAAGTCTCAATCTCAAGCATGCACGCACTCTCGGAGGGCTCCCTCTTCTCAATATGGAGAGAACATCGATGTTCAGTGCTGTGACAGAAACCTGGTTCAAGGCTCCTGAGAGCACCCCAGCACTAACACAGGTTTCCCATTCTCATCATGCCCTCCGCCCCAAAATCCAGACAACACCAAGAGAAGGAGGGGGTGTCCATATTCTCATAAAGGACACCTCCACACCCTGTCAAGGTTGGTGGCAACGCATCTATGCATCGGAGACCATCCAGGGTGCACTAAATCCATAGGCAAGACTGCTCTGCAATTTGTAGCATGTTGCTAGGCCAATTTCCTCTCAAACTCAGGAACCTCACATGGCCTTCCTGGAAAAACATTATTGAGGGGGATGAAATGTATCTCCAAACACCATCATACTAGGTGACTTCAACTACCCTAATATAGACTGGGGAACACTACTCAAGCCTGAACACTCTAACCCAAAGATTCCTGGAGTTCATAAACCTTCAAATGCCATGGGAACAACTAGTCACCATCCCCACAAGAGAGAGAAAAACATACTCTGATCTCACTCATCACGTAACATGGGATCAAAATGTTCAACAATCGGAAGTATACCCCACAGGTGAGATCAGATCATAAACTAATCTCGCTTGGAGGCAAGGTCCCCTATCCCCGCCTCCCCACCTGGAAACAAAAAGACCACAGTGAAAAACTTCTCAAAAGCCGATTTCACACTTCTTTAAAACTAGTGTGGTCTCCTTTAAGGCCCCTGAGCCAGTGGTAAACATTAGTCAAACCGCTGAATCGACTTACAAACATGCCTTCTACCCAGCACCTACAGGACTGTACTGGATCAGGCAATCCCAAACAAAACTAAGACTCTCTGTACCAAAGGGCAAGCCCAGTCTGGTGTGACCCCGCAGCCATAAACAAGCTCTACAACAAAGGAGTTGAAGCTACTACAAGATAGAGCAAAATCCTTGAAAGGTAAGCATTAATCTTTGATCATTATAAGTGTAAAACTAAGAGTTTCTCTTAAAATCATCCAAGGTAAATTTGAGAGAAAAATCGCCAAGGACTCTAAAGACAATCATAAGGCCTTCTTTAGCTATGTTAGAAACCTAGGAGGAAACTCCCAGATATGCTCAGAATTAGTTCAAAATGATGTGAAAATTACTGAACCTACACACATTGCCAACATACTGGCTGACAGGTTCAGTGCAAACCTCTCCCCCAAAAGGAGAGATATCTATTCCAGAGGATTGTAGCCCCCCAAACATCTCCAACGCCCAGGTGAGAACTGCCCTCACTAAGGCAAAAGACACAGCATCCATGGGACCGGATGGTGTCCCCGGCTGTGTGCTTCATGAACTCAATGAGGAATTAAACCCACAGTTAGGACAGCTGTTTAATCTTAGCCTCACCTCAGGATAGCACTCCAAGGAGTGGCGACGGCACTGTGGTCCCACTTCATAAGGGCGGTGCCTCCACAGACCCTGGAAATTACCACCCCATTAGCTTGACAAGCCTTATCTGCAAAGCCATGGAGAGGATCATAATGGAACTCATAAATAAAGACATAGGGAACTTGCAGACTTTGGATCCAACCCAGTTTGGCTTTGTCAAAGGCAGATCCTGCCTCTTAAACTTGGTTGACTTTTTCGAGACAGTCACCAAGGCCATTGATGAGGAAAGGCAGTCCATACAGCCTACCTCGACCTGGCAAAGGCCTTCGACACAATACCCCACTCAGGTATCATCGAAAAACTCATCAGCTTGAATGTAAACCCATACATCACAAGATGGGTTGCAAACTGGCTAAGTGACAGAACCCACAGGGTCAGAGTTGCTGGAGCCATGTCAGACTCAAAGCCTGTCACAAGTGGTGTCCCACAGGGCTCAGTCCTGGGTCCACTCTTGTTCGGCATCTACTTTTCTGAAGTACAAGCAAACACAGGAGGGTTATGGCTGACAAAGTTTGCAGATGACTGCAAACTGGGCCATAGTCGAAAACACATCTGACACAGATATCCTCCAGAAGGGCCTCACAGAAATGGATAACTGGTGCCAGAGCCATGGCCTGAAGTTAAACGCCAAAAATGCATAGTCATACCCTTTGGGAAAAACAAGGTTACCCCTAGCTACCATATAGGTGGCAATCCACTGAGCACAGAAAAGTCATCAGAGATCTGGGGACCCAGGTTGACAGTAGCCTTCGCTTGACACTCATGTTGCTAAAGTAGTTAGGAAAACCTTCTATATCACCCACCTGATCATGAAGGGATTCACATCTAGATCAAGGGAGGTCATCGCCCCTGTACTCATCACTCATTAGACCTATGATTGAGTACAATGCCCGCTCGAATGTATCTGACCAGACACCTGCTGCAGCTTGAAAGGCCCCAAAAGTTCCTCACCAAAAGGATAAAGGGTCTCAAAAATATGTCTTATGCTGCCCGACTGAAAGAACTCCAGCTCTATTCAGTCTCATACCGCTTGCTCAGAGGTGACCTGTGCCTGACATATAAGGCCATGTCAAACCCAGATTTGATGAATATGCTTCACCTCAAAAATCTAGATCCCTCAGAACCACAAGGGCGGAGACTTAAACCTTGACACGGTTATAAATAGAACGTGCTGGAGGGACAGATTCATCACCCAGAGACTCCCTATGCTGTGGAACAAAATCCCGGTACATGTGAGGCAGAGCACCTCTGGTCTTGTTCAAGAGGAATCTTGACCAATGGATGGGAGATTGCAGATATACCCCAGGGATTACTTCAGTGTCACTGCTTGACAGAGGCACAGCAAAATGATAGGCATAGTTTTATTCCAAAT
>NW_025057174.1:0-6734 GCF_019279795.1 Protopterus annectens | reverse complement strand
CGAGCAATCCATTTAGAAATGGTCTGTTTTGAAATGGCTTTACCTTGGGAACTTGAAGCATAAGAAAAACAGTTGTTCTGATTTTTCTGATGTCCTTGGTTCTGTCCAGGTAAGCAACGATTGTCTATGTACATCCAAGGAATGTAAGATCGCTTTCCCCTTCATTTTGGGGGAGTGGGAAAAAGGATGATGCAAGAAGTGCATAGTTTGATTCGAAAGCCACTATGGAAGCCACCTTAGGCATGAAGAGTGAGATTAGTCCTCAAAGATACCCTGGTCTTGATGGAAAAATAATATAGGGTTTCCCACAGCCATAAGAGCGAACTCTGAAACTCTCCTGGCAGAGGTTAGGGCTACAAGAAAGCTGTCTTCCAAGATAAAACATGTGAGTCAGAAGAGGCAGCCCAGGCTCAAAAGGAGGCAAGGTTAGTTTTCCAAAACATAGTGGAGAGACTCACAAGCAGGAATGGGAGGGAGATCTAGGAGGTCTTAAGTTCTTAGCTCCTCTGAGAGAACTGTCTCATGAGCTGGTGGGAAAAGATGGGAGGGTCTGTATTATAAGGAGGCAGAAATAGCAGAGGCATGTATCTTAATGTAAGAGAAAAGAGACCCTTATGTGAGAGAGATCGGGTCAAGTACAGTAAAATTAAGGGTAATGTTAGGAAGAAGAGGATCAGATTCCTGAGCCTGCATCCAGAACAAATCCTTTTCCATTTTCCTGCATAAAAGATTTTTCTAGTGCTAGGACGTGTCTGGCTTCTCAAGATGACATCCATAACCTGCTTGGGTAGGAAGTGCTGAAGAAATCAAAGGCCCTGGATTAACCAGGCCGGCAGGCTGAGAGTTCTGACATGAGAGTGTAGAACCCTGACCCTCGATGATGTTGGGGGACAGAAGGTTCAGAGACTGAGAGTAAAAACCCAAGGGGGCTCCAGACATAGGTTTTTTTTTTTTTTTTTTTTGAGTTGGATACCAAAAGCTGCCGAGGGCCAATTTGGAGTTTAACAAGATCATCTGTATCTTGGGCTTGTCTTGTTTTATCTTCAATAAGACCGAGGAAAGAGGTGGAAAGGCATATCCCGAAAAGGTTCCTCCAACTTCGAATGACAGGGCATCCACTTTCCAAGCTTCTCTGTGGAAAGTCCTGATTACCAAAAATTCTGGTAGTTGATGAATTGAGATGGGGATGCAAGAGGTCTATGTGGAGGACATCCCCAGACTGCTGTTATCATCCTGAATATTTTGGTGTCCAGCATCCACTAGTGTGGATCCAAAAGGTTTCTGCTCAGACTGTCTGCCAGGAAGTTTCGTTTCCCTGGTAGAAAAGTACAGTTTTGTACCTACCATAAATGTACATGTTCGAAGATCCACATTCTTGCAGTCCTTACACTTGGGTAGTCCTCTGTCCTCGGTCGGCCAGAATCATCAAAGTAGTAAGGCTGACGTCGGTCAAGGCGCGCATTTGACTGACATCAGGACATCAGGAGTACAAAATGCGCATGACCAGCGTCATATCCTCAGTCTTTTCTTGCCCCAGATGTCAAGAAGACTCTAAAAATAAAGGTCAAAAACCAAAAAGACAGCAAACAAAACAACCAACCATCCTAGCACTAAAAACATGTACAACATATACAATATATATGGGTATGCCTCATATTGAACCTAACCTACAGCCCACAGCCGCCTCTAACTTTACAGAGGGAAGGAGGGAGGAGTAGGGTGGACTGCAGCAATGTGGATCTTCTAACATCTACCACATTTATGGCAGGTACAAACTGTACTATAGTTCTTCATCTCACATTGCTGCAGTCCCTTACACTTGGGTAGAATCCTGCAAAGCAGAGGTGTAAGGGAGGATGGCACAAACCATATAAGGCAGGAGCTGCCAAAATGCCTGCATAAAACAGCAGTAGCAAGAAACCAGCCCTGGATTTAAGAGTAAAGTGGTAGGTGATAATGCCTAGAAAAAAGTATGCACTGAACTCCAAGTAGCTGCCTCCAAATATCGCCTTAGTTGCCACCCCCTCAAAAGCTGTCGAAGTGGCAGTAGCCCCTAGTCAGATGAGGCCTAATCAGCTGGAATCTCCTTGCCATGATGGGAATAACAGCATAATGCAAACCCAATCCACTTAGAAATAGTTTGTTTTGACACAGGCTTGCCCTGAGAACTCAAAGCAAAAAGAAACAAATAACTGCTGAGACTGCCTGAACCCTTAGTTCTGTCCAAAATAATATCGCAGCAACTGCCTGTGTACATCTAAAGTAGTGCAAAAATCTTCTTCCCCTTTATTTTGGGGATTTGCATAAAAAGTAGGCAAATGAATAGTTTGGTTTAAAGCCACACTAGAAAACCACTTTAGGCATAAAGGAAGGATTAGTGCGTAAAGATACCCTATCCTTATGGAAAATTAAGAAAAGGCTCAACGCCTATAAGGGCCTGCAACTCAGAAACTTCCTTCTTGCAGAGGTAATCCAGCCAACAAAAAGCCAGTCTTCCATGAGTAAAACTTTTTAATTCAGTAGTAGCTGCAGGCTCAAAGGTTGTAGAGTGAGTTTCTCCAACACAAAATTGAGATCCCAAGCAAGGAGTAGGAGCTCTTAGGTGGGGGTCTTATATTCTTTGCCCCTCTAAGAAATTGCTTGAACAAAGGATGAGAAAACAATGGTGGGTCACAATCATAGTGAGCCGTAAAATTGCTGCAGCCATGAACCTTAATAGATAGAAGAAGGACAAACCTTTGTCCCAGTAACTCAGTAAGATATTGAAGAGCCTACACTTAAATTAGGCTCAGAAACATCAAAATCCTCTTGCCGCACTCCAAAATAAAAAAATCTCTTCCATTTATCTGCGTACACTTTCCTTGTACTTAGGCCTTCTAGTTTCAAAATAACATTCAAAAACTTGCTGTGGAAGTGGAGGGCCCACTATGGTTCAAAACAGAATATGCCAGGCTGTTAGGTGCAGAGAGTGAAGCTTGACATTGAGCAAAATCACTGTCCTCCTGAGACAATAGGTCAATGGAATCGAAGGCAAAGGCCATGGAGGCTTCAAGTACCAGGTTTCTCAGTAATGGGCCCATAATGCTGTCGAGGGCCAATCTGGAGCTATCAAAATCATCCTTGGCTTGTCTTGTTCAATGGCCTTTAGTAGTACCTTTGGGAGGAGAGGCAGAGGCGGGAAGGCATACACATGAAGATTGCTCCAACTGAAGGAAAGAACATCCACTTTCAAGCTGTGGGATGAAACCTTTTTGTGCAAAACTTTGGCAGCTGGTGGTTTAGTGGAGAAGCGAACAGATCTATGTCTGGAGTTCCCATGACACTGTCAATTTCTAGAAATACATGAGGATCCAATTTCACTCAAGTAAGGGATCCATAATTAAGTCTGCTCAACACATCTGCTAGGGTTCTGTCTCCCGGCAGAAACCTTGCCTGAAAGATTGAGCTGTAAACGGAGTCTCCCACAAAATCATTGCTTGCCTGCATGGAGGATAAGAATGTGTTCCCCCTTGCTTGTTGATGTACCACATGACAGTTGTGTCTGTTAGGATAACTGCCCTGGAAGAAGTAAATCTGTAGCTATTAATGCAAACTGGACTGCTAACATCTCCTTCAAGCTGATATGTAGATGTTGTAGTCTGGCTTGAACCACTGTCTTGTATCCACACTTTCCATTTAGATGAGCTCCCAAAGCTGTCTGAGGCATCTGTCGTTAAAAGTCTGACTCGCCTCCAAGCGGGTCACAAGAAGAGTCCCTTGGTGGGTGACATTCCCTGAGCCTACAAAAGATTCCTTTTGAATGCAAGGTATTATTTGGACGGTGTCAGATCCTGGCAGTGCTGTGTCCATACATTTTTGAGATACCATTGCTTAGCTTCCTCATGTGATTTGGCATTGGGAAGCACCAGAGATCTAAGATGCCATGAACTAAGGCGAAGGACTGTCCTTGCAGTCAGCCAGGACTGATGAGATAGTTGATGGAAGTAAAGGGAAAGATTCTCTTGTCTGTCCAAGGTCAAAGGCCATCTGGGATGCTGTATTCAGTCTTACACCCAGAAAGCACATGTCACGAGAGGGTGCTAGACTGGACTTTGTTGGATTCACAAGAATACCCCAGGCATCTTGGCACTGCTATCACATATTCAAATGATGAAGAAGCTGGTCCCTTCTGAGCCAGAGAATCAGGCAATCGTCCAAATAAGGATAGATCCTGAATTCCTTTTAGCCTGAAGAAAGCTGTCACTGGAGCCAGAACTTCATTGAACACTCTGGGCGCAGTAGATGAAGCCAAGGGCAATGCAGGGGAGCTGATGAGCTGAGGGGGTCCCAGCTCGGCATGAATGCTTCCTGCAACTTAGTCTGATAGGAACATGAGAGGTAAGCCTCCTTGAGATCCAAAGTTACCATCCAATGATCTTTGCCCAGCAAGGTAAAAAGCTGCTGTAGCGTCAACATTTTGAACTTGGGAATGTCCAGATAAGTGTTGAGGATAGATAAATCCAAAATTGGTCTCACGTGTTCCCCTTCTTTGGTACTAGGAACAGGCGAGAATAAATCCTAGAGCCCACTTCTGGCATAGGGACCCGGCTGTATGGCCCCTATTTGGAGTAACAGAGGGTACAACATGAGCCTCTCAATATTCTTTGTTGGGGCGTCTGGCATGCCCTTTGAAAGGAGGCCAAGGTATGGAAATAAACCTGTAACAGAAAGTGGTGTATGATATCCAATACCCATCATCTTGGGTAATTAAACTCAGAAATTTTGCTGAAAATTGTAACCTTCCTCCCAAAGGTGCTGCTGCCAGGCAGAGCTCCTGGCAGCTGAGGTAGGTCATTGGGTCTGTTTACGAAAGGACTGACCCTGCCCTCACTGAAGACTGTGCAGGAGAACTCCCTGTTCTGAGCCTGTGAGAAGGAGCCCTGCTCCTTCCAACGTCTAGATCTACCCTAGACTGGGAATCGCCAGAAGGAATAAATCCACCTTAAGTGAGCCAATTTCTACTAAACTTTGGAGTTGAACCTGCAAAAATCTTTAACAGTCTGCATAGACTTAGCCTTGTCTTCATTTTCTTTTAAAACTGCCTCAACAGGAGAACCAAACACATCAGATTGTAAAAAGGGCATCTAAAATCCTTGTTTCTTAGTCAGATAAAATTTTGATCCCTCAGCCAGAGGCGTGCCCTGCGAGAAGAACTGACAGTGGCAGCCACCCTGAACGAGGCCTGTGCAGCATCAAAACCACATTGCAAAGAATGCTTGCCACCTGTTCAGAAACATGTACTAAATCTTGCAACTCTTCCACCAATCAATACCTTCATGAGCATCAGCCTTAGACTTCAATTGTGAAAGGGAGATAGTTTTTGGTATTTCAACATGTGCAAACTGGGTAAATTCAAAGCCCCTAAAGCATAGCTAGAGTGGAAAAGTATAAACTTTCTTTCCCCACATCTAATCCAAGGCCCTGGCCTCTTTATCTGCGTGTGAAACCGATTCTTTTACAAATGGCAGAAGCCCTTAACACCTTTAGGCCCTGGCTGCAATGCAGTTTCTGGGTCTGCCCTAGGACTCTTAAAAAGATACTTATGAAGCTTCAGGCACCCTGCTCAGCCACCTATCCGGTTTAACCAGGAGCAGGAGGCAAAAAGAATCAAGTTAAGAGGTAAAGCCTCTGTAAAAAACATTCTTCTCACTAGCATCCAAAATAGGGAGGTAGCAGCCAAAGGCCTATGCTGGGGTAAAACAAAAATTCCTAAGCCTTTTCCTGGAATCCAGCAGAAGTCCTGACCTTCCCAAATTTGAAATGCTCCCCTCATGGAATGAAGAGTTTCTGAAAAAGAAAATCCTCAGGAGGAGAAGCAGAAGGAGTAGAATCATCCCACATCAGAATCAGGGCAGGAGAGTACTCCTGCAAGTCTTCGGCCCGAAGACTCTGAAACATCGAAGCCTGCTCAAACTCTAGCTCAGGCTCCACCTAGGTCTCTTATCAGGAGGGGCAAAAAGAACCCCTAATTAGTAATCAAATCTTCTGCCATTTCCAAGCATATGCTTCTTAGGCACAGTTCCTGAAGAACTAGGGGTGACGAACTGAAGCTAAACTGGCCTGCCTCTGGGAGAAGCCTTGGAAACAGAAGGAGAGGGGCCTAACCACCCTAGGCAGGAGGGAGTATAGTAACCTGAAGCCCCATCAGCCTGACCTGCCTCTGAGAGGCCACATCCTGCAACAAAAGTCTCTCCCTGGGATCCCAAAGAAACCTCAGTGGAACCACGGCTCCGACCTCTAAGAACCTGATCCGATGCGGATAGTTCTTCTAGCTAAAACAACTGCTTTGTTATGCGCTTCTTGACCGGGCGTGAAACATCCGGCGGCATTTATAATGCACGCTTCCGAAGACAACACAGCACAATCAATCTTCTTTCTTTATGGTAAACATTGAATCTAACTGGGCGACACCCAACAACGTGCTCAGGCCCTAAACAAGGAATACAAAGTATGGTAGTCTCTGTCGGTATCTGTTCCCACAAAAAATACAATTATTCACTTTTCTGACATCCGGTAAACCACTGAGGCAGAAAAACTAAAATATTCCCCCAGCAGGAGTGCCAGCCAACTTTGACTCTGTCTGAAACTCGAAATCGAACAATTTCAAACGTAGCAGCACCCTGGCAACTGCTTCTGCATCGGACCATGCGGCCAAAAGACGAGATATGGCGTGACCGCGCATTTGTACCCTGAGC
>NW_025057173.1:0-6415 GCF_019279795.1 Protopterus annectens | reverse complement strand
GCATGAATATTTTTGGACAATGCTCAGCCCTGTAACCTCTGTGCTGAATGTGATAACTGCAAAATAAGTGTAACATACTAGTTAGTAGGAGTTCTAATCAACATGGCAAGTGTGAAACTGTGTGTTGTTTGTGTGTAGGGATCAATGATTTTGAGGTCATTCACAGTCACTACACCTCCCATTGCCCTATTTAGCAAGCCTGTTGATTTCAGTCACCTTGAAATGCCTCTTTGAACAATGTTCAGCCCTTTAACTCTGTGATGCAATAACCCCATAATTTTGAACAATAGTTAGTTTGGAGTTCTAATCTGACATAATAACTGTGTGTGTGTGTGTGTTTTGTGGGGTTGTTGTGTGTGTGTGTGTGTGTGTGTGTGTGAATGTGTGTGTGTGTGTGTTTTTGTGTGTGTGAACAATGATTTTGAGGCCATTTCCACTCACTACACCTCCCTTTCCCCACTTTAGTAAGCCTGCTGATGTCAGTCACCTTGAAATACTTCTTACAAGGTTCAACTCTATAAGCTCCATGGCATGTGCGATAACTGCATAATGCAAAGTGAAAATACTAGTTAGGTAGGAGTCTAATCCCAGACATGGAAATGGAGGATTTGTGTGTAGGGATCAATGATTTTGAGGTGTTTCCCAGTCCTCCCATTGCCCTACTTTAGCAAGCCTGCTGATGTCAGTCACCTTGAAATATCTCTTTGGACAACACTCAGCCCTGTAACCCGTGTGCCGCGTGTGATAATTGCATAATGCTATAGTGTAGCATACTAGTTAAGTAGGAGTTCTAATCACAGATATGGCAAGTGTGAAACTGGGTGTGTGTGGGTGTTTGTGTAGGGACCAATGATTTTGAGGTCATTCACAGTCACTACACCTCCCATTGCCCTACTTTAGCAAGCCTGCTGATGTCAGTCACCTTGAAATACTTTTTTGAACAAGGTTCAGCCCTTTAAACTCCATGGCACATGCAATAACTCCATAATACTATAGTGTAACATACTAGTTAGGTAGGAGTTCTAATCCCTGACATAATAACTGTGTGTGTGTGTGTGTGTGTTTGTGTGTGTAAAGAACAATGATTTTGAGGACATTCACACTTACTACACCTCCCGTTGCCCTACTTTAGCAAGCCTGCTAATGTCAGTCACCTTGAAATACTTTTTTTAACAAGGTTCAACCCTATAAGCTCTATGACATGTGCGATAACTGCATAATGATATAGTGTAACATACTAGTTAGGTAGGAGTCCTAATCCCAGACATGGAAATGGTGGGTGTTTGTGTGTGTGTAGGGATCAATGATTTTGAGGTGATTCACAGTCACTACTCCTCCCATTGCCCTACTTTAGCAAGCCTGCTAATGTCAGTCACCTTGAAATACTTTTTTCGACAAGGATCAACCCTATAAGCTCTATGACATGTGCGATAACTGCATAATGCTATAGTGTAACATACTAGTTAAGTAGGAGTTCTAATCGCAGACATGGCAAGTGTGAAACTGTGTGTGTGTGTGTGTTTGTGTAGGGATCAATGATTTTGAGGTCATTCACAGTCACTACACCTCCCATTGCCCTACTTTAGCAAACCTGCTGATGTCAGTCACCTTGAAATACCTTTTTGAACAATGTTCAACCCTTTAAACTCCATGGCACATGCAATAACTCCATAATACTATAGTGTAACATACTTGTTAGGTAGGAGTTCTAACCCTAACATAATAATTCTGTGTGTGTGTGTGTGTGTGTGTGTGTGTGTGTGTGTGTGTGTGTGTGTGTGTGGGGGGGTTTGTGTGTGTGTGTGTGTGTGTGTGTCTGTTTGTGTAAAGAACAATGATTTTGAGGCCATTCACACTTACTACACCTCCCATTGCCCTACTTTAGCAGGCCTGCTGATGTCAGTCACCTTGAAATAGTTCTTTGGACAAAGTTCAGCCCTGTAAGCTCCATGGCATGTGTGATAACTCATAATGCTATAGTGTAACATACTAGTTAGGTAGGAGTTCTAATCCCATTCATGGAAATTGTGGGTGTTTGTGTGAGTAGGGTTCAATGATTTTGAGGCCATTCACCGTCACTACACCTCCCATTGCCCTATTTTAGCAAGCCTGCTGATGTCAGTCACCTTGTAATACCTCTTTGGACAAGTTCAACCCTGTAAACTCTGTGGTGTGTGCCATAAATGTGGATGAATGTAGTAGCAGTAAATACACAGGTATGGCTTTGAATCTCATCTGTGGCAAGTGTTTGTGTGTCTCTCAGACATTTTGGCCTCATTTACACTCAGTACATATTTGCGAGCCTGATTTTAGCAGTCCTGCAGATATCATCCACCTGAAAAGTACCTGTTGCCAAACCTAAACCATATGAGGTCAGAGGTGCAAGTGATAAATGCATAACATAATGGTCTGTAAAGATTGTTAGATAGAGTTTTGAACCTCACCCATGGCAAATGCAATTGTGTGTGCAAGGTAAAATTATATTTGGGATCTCTCACCCACTACATCACCCAATGCCAGTATTTACAAGGGCTGGTGATGTTCCTCACCATAGAAGTACTTTGGGAAAGCACCCGTCCCATAAGCTCCATGGCACGTACAATAAAAGCGGTACATTAGAGTAGCAATACATAACTAGATAGGTGTTTGAATCTCAGTACTGGCAATTGTGTGTGTGTGTGTGTGTGTGTGTGTGTGTGTGTGTGTGTGTGTGTGTGTGTGTGTGTTTGCGTGTGTTTGTATGTGTGTATATGTCTGTGTGATCAGTATACTGTATGGAGGTTGCTGTGACTGTGTAATAACTGAATGCATTGTAGGGTGAGTTTTGCTAAATTATTATGTTGAGGACCTATTATGTCACAATGTCCACCTTACAAGGACAACAGATGTCAAACATAAGAGGTGGTGTAGACAATCCATAGCCCTACATGTGACATTATGGATTGTTAACAAAATAGCAACCCTTGTATTACTCAGAGAACATCTCCACCCATGTCTCATACACAAAACACTTGGCTAGGCAACAACCACTATATTGGTAGTTCCCAGTATATTGCCTCACAGATAGTAACCATGGTGTTTCAGTGGTACATGCCTGACCACAACATGCCATGACACAGAAAGTACTGTGATATGTTACATCTCCTGACTGAGTGTGTGTTATCCAGCAAGTAAAAGGACATGGCACCCTGTTCCATCCTCAGTAGGCAAATAAATGTTTACAGTGGTCCTTTCTATGTTTCCCACTGGACCCCTGCAACAACTGTACAGTCTGCAAATTTAACCCACAAAGGGAATACCAGGCCTTATACACATGCACTGTAAGGACAGATGCCACTAACTCCACTGAATACCTGTATCATGCTGTCAATGTAGGTGCAAGCATGACCTCAGTTCCATAGCCAGATCTCACCTCATGAGGTCAGGAATGCCACATCAGGAGAGAACAATCTGTTCACACAATATGTCCCAGAGACCTCAAGTACACTTCTACACTTCACAGAACATGCATGTGAGACATGTGCACAGTCCACACACTGTCCATGTTATGGAATATAGATCACATACATGGCAAGGATTGCACAGCACTGGCCACCCACAATAGTAACCCAGATGAGTGGATGGTGAATAAAATACCCACCTGTGGGGGGCCAATCCAGGGACTACACCCCTGAGCCACACTGGAGACAATTGTCATGTGGCCTGATGCCAAGGTATTCCCTTTGCCTAGCCTAGTACAGCCTTCAGGCACAGTCACCTACTACTCACCTGTGAAGCAAGGCATGCATGTCAGTACCAGCAAATATGTGTGTGTGTGTGTGTGTGTGTGTGTGTGTGTGTGTGTGTGTGTGTGTGTGTGTGTGTGTGTGTGTGTGTGTGTGTGTGTGTGTGTGTGTGTGTGTGTGTGTGTGTGTGTGTGGAGATTAATGATTTGGAAGCCATTCACACTCATTACACCTCCCATTGCCCTAATGTAGCATGCCTGCTGATGTCAGTCACCTTGAAATAATCCTATGGCCATATATCATTCAGATAAGCTCTGTGGTATGTTTGATAACTACATAATACTGTAATATAGCAAACTAGTTAGGTAGGAGTTCTAATCCTGACCCTACAAACTGTGATAATGTGTGTGATTCTTTGAAAGAATGTGGGTGTGTCTTCCTTGACACATGCTTTAGTGAACAGTCACATGTACTACATTTCCCTTATCCCTCCTTTATCACTGTTGCTGATGTCACTCACCTTCAAAGATACCTTTGGACGGCTCTCCAACATGTAAGCTCCATAGTGTATGCAATAACTGCATAGCAATGTAATAGCAATACACAGTCAGGTAGGGGTTTGAACCTCAGTACTGGTAAGTGTGTGTTTGTGTGTGTGTCATCAGTGTCCTATGTGGATGTTGGGGTGATTGTGTAATGATAGGATCCATTGCAGTGTGGGTTTTGCTACATCATCATATTGTGGAGCTACATGTCCCATTGTCCACATTACAAGGCCAACATTTTCCAAACACTGTAGATATTGCTGTAGACAGTCATCAGCCATAAATGTGTATGGCCATGTGCAATTACCATGTGACAGTATGGATTAGTACACAATATAGGCAACTGTTATAATGTCCAGATACCACTCTCCACCAAAGGTATACACAAGCTTGGCTCTTATTTTTCCCTTCCTTTCTTACTTTGTCTCTGTCTGTCTCTCTCACTCCCTCTCTGGTGGATGTGGAAAAGTACATCTACTCTGCTTAGGCAGCAGCTTAAGTTTTGTAAGTGATACTCATGATCAGCTGATGGCCTGTGCATGAATTGCAGTCCCCCACTTGCTAATTGCATGTGGAACAGTTGTAGTATCATTCCTATAGCCAACTGCATAGAAAACACACTCCTATAACTAAGCACTGAATGTGGGCGTTGGCCCTTTTCCTTCACTGTGAGCAGGACTTCATATGGGTGTTTGACAAACAGCATCACAGAGGGTAGTTGGAAATGCCTCTTACAACATACACTGTGGAGAAAGGTCAACAAACAGGAGGGGGATGTTCCAGACATGGGGACAGAATGTAAGTATTGCTCTTCTACATTTGAAGTAATGTTGGGTTAACAGGGTTTGTGTGGATATGGCTATTCTACACGATTTAAAATCTGGCATGGCAGTGCTTTGTGGTTGAGGAAACTTTCACCTGTAGGGCTATCTGCAGACTGGCCAGAGTTTGGGGTCTTACATGTGTTGTGTTACTCACACATGTCCAATCTTTAGAAATGCAGTGGCATATTCTGATGATTGCAGTCAGTCTGTGAATCCATGTGAGTTACTGACTTCATATCCCTCAGAAGACATATGTCACAACAAACCTTGTTAAACCAGTAAATGTATGAGTTTATCACAGCACCATGTCAATATTTGTGCTGTGTTTGTGCCTCCAGACCCAAGTCTGTCAACCTTTGCCCATAGTCATGCAGTAAGAGGTGCATATGTTCAGTACATCATTATTTTCTGACATCGTACCTGATAACAAGCCAGTGAGATATCAGACTGCTAGACATGTTATGTATAGTAGGCCTTATATTTGAGGACAAAACCTGAACATTCTGTTGTAGTGTGTACAGTAGTGAGGTCTGAGTACTTATGGTGATTGGTGACAGAGTGCGTATTGTGAATATGTAACTTGGCCGGTGGCAGACTGTGGTAGATGTCATTGTTCTTGGTCCTGTTCTATCTGATGTTGCATGCTGCTCCAGTATATGGTACCCTATTGGCATACATGTTCGTAGGGCCAGATTGACACATGTCCCATACCACACTCAGGCATCAGACTACCCTCTGTATTGGTCCATTATATGTAGGGTTAGTGTGTGAGTGGCACATATGAAGATGGTGTTGTTCACACAGTCCATATACTGTAATATTAATTAGGCTTGCAATATGTGACTGTGACTATGGCTGTGTTCAGATTGGTTGTGGGTATGCACTTTCACACTGGTGTCTGTTACTCATGCTGTTACATGCCTGTAGTGCCTGCTATATTTGCAAGTACATTTGCATTCCCCCATAAGAAACATAGGCCAGTGTTTTGTCAGTCTGCCTATAGTTTGCACAGTGTTTTGTGACATGCCTAGCAGCTCAGAGTATTTACCTAGTGTGATGTTATGTCCAGATATTTGTCAGATGTAAAGTTCCCAGGCCACCATAACTGTTGTGTATTTCTGACAAAGCAGTGGGATGCTTTACAGATGCATGTCACTAACCAGTGTGAAGTATGTGGACTTGTGAATTCTGCTCCTCCGGTTATTATTTGTCAGGACAGACAGGAGTGTGTGAATGCATAAACTGTGTGAGTTTATCTATTCCAGTATTTTCATGAAAATTTAAAACCCCATTTACCCCTGGGCTTTTTAAACCCAGAGGG
>NW_025057172.1:0-7001 GCF_019279795.1 Protopterus annectens | reverse complement strand
AGGTAAACGAAATAAATGATGATGTAAAGGATAAATGTGGACATGCTCAGAGAGATTAAAGGATTAACACCTATAGTGTGTCTGTAAGTGAGAAAATAAAAAGGAAAAGAACAGAAAGAAACAAGAAAATGCAAAGGATTCTTTCCTTACTAAAATGGAGGTGGAAGGGATTTCCTTTATGTATTTAGAGATGTGAGTGTAAGATGTATAAAATTTAGGGAAGTATTGGAAAAGGAGCTCCTAGAAGGAATTATGGATTTTGGATGATTGGAAAGAAAAAAAATCAGTGAATTGTAAAAGAGAAAAGTTGAGGATTGGAAGACACAGGTAGCGGAGTAAAATTTGTAGTTTCAAAAGCACAGGTGGTAAGTGTGTGGAGTGAATGGAAGGGAGTTAATATATTTATAGGTTCATATAGGTGTGTACTCAGTGGCTAATGGCCTTGAGCCTTTTTACAAGCCTAGCCTCCCATAGAAATGCCCTGGCATGCCACCCCACATTAGGATCCCAGTGCCTCTATCAGGTAGAGCCACTGGAGGGATCCCCTGGGGTGAACTTTCTATTACCCATCCACTTATCAAGATTTCTCTTTATAGAGGGACAGCTGCAGGTGTTCTGATCAGGGGACATGTATGGGAATTCCCATCTCCACAGCATGGTCATTCCCCCTCTCAAGTGAGGAACCTTGTCCCCTCCCAGCATGTTCTTGCCTGATTGTGGTAATGAGGTTGGGAGGTCACTGAGCATGTGGGTGCAGAAGGATTAGGATTTATTTAGGTGCAGCATTTCTAACAGAGCTGGATCAGACATGGCTTTGTGTCATACAGGATCGCCTCTAAGCAGGCTTGTATATGAGACAGAGAATAGTTGGAGTTTCTTTTTTGAGTCTGTCCATATAGGACAAGTGTTTCAAGGCTCCAGGATCCTTCTTTGTGAGTACTTTTATGGCCTCTCCAGTTGTTGCAGGTGTCTAGTGAGGTACATGCCAAATGGGGCATTGTACTCGATGATTGGATTAATGAGGGAAGAGTGGACGGAGAAAATGACTTCCTTCTTCCTGGATGCAAAACCCTTGGTAGCCGAGATGTGTCAGATAGAAGGATCTCTTTCTTGGACCACAGTGGCAACATGGCAGTGGTCAAAACAGAAGGTTGCTGGGGTCAACCTGTGTTCCCAGCTCTCTTATATTGCCTCTGTGTTCAGTGAACTGCTGTCAATGTGGTAACTCAGGGGAACCAGGTTTTTCCCCAAGGGGGGCCGACATTTTTGGCATTGAGCTTAAGGCCATGGTTCTGACACCAGTCGCTGGTCCCATTGAGGCCTTTCTGTAGGATGTCAACATCACTTGGGAGTTAATAATAGCTCTCAACTTGCAATCATCTGCAAGTACAACTTGTCAGCCAGAGTCCCTTCGTGATTGGCCTGACTTCAGAGACATAGATACAAACAGGAGAGGGACCTGTGATTGAACTCCTGTGAGACTCCACTGCGGACTTGTCGGCAGTTTTATCACTTGGAGTCAACTACTTTCACACTGTGGGTTCTAATCTGTAGTGAGCCAATTGGCAACCCACCTAGTGATACAGGGTTGATGCCTAGCTTAGTGAGTTTTTCTATGATTCCTGAGTGAGGAATGGTATCAAAGGCCTTGGCCAGATCAAGGTAGGCTGTATTAACCACCTTGCCTTCATCCAGGTGACTTGACTCAAAGAAGTCAACCAAGTTGAGCAGGCATGATCTACCCTTCACTAAAACCAAACTGTGTAGGATCCAGAGTTTGGAGATTCCCTATATCCTTGTTTATTAGGTCCATG
Organism: Protopterus annectens; assembly: GCF_019279795.1. Classification (NCBI taxonomy): domain Eukaryota; kingdom Metazoa; phylum Chordata; order Ceratodontiformes; family Protopteridae; genus Protopterus; species Protopterus annectens. The sequence continues at coordinate 5,187 of NW_025057172.1, read as the reverse complement.
ATGATGCGTTCCATAGCTTTGCATATCAGACTCATCAGGCTAATGGGGCAATAATTCTGCTCCCGGGTTCTGTATTCGGGCTTTCCTTTGTGAGAGAGGGATGACTGCAGCAGTGGGCCATTCAGTAGGGAGAAAGTCTGGACATGAGTTCAGGATTGAACAGGGCACACAGGTGAGGTGCCAGTTCACTCTGTAGTTCATGTAGAACACAGCCAGGGAAATTGTCTGGTCCCATGGAAGTTAAGTATTCTTTGGGCCTTGGATGAATGGCTGTGAGCTTTGAACCTGTGCAGGCAGTAATACTGGGTGCCTGGGCAATCTACTTCTGTATTGTGATTGCTATCCCTATGGGGCAAAGTTAGCTCTGAATCTGTCAGCCAGTATATTGGCAATATCTGTTGGCTCCTCGGTATAGGAGGTACCTATTGTGCAGTAGCTCAGACCAACTCTGGGTATTGCCGCGGAAATTCTTTTACATAACTATAGAAGGCCTTTGTGGTTGTCTTTACTATCTGTTTTCTCATAGCTAGCTTTAGAGGATTTTGATGAGGGATCTCAAACCATTTGTTGAGGCTGGGATACGGAGTTTTTCCCAGTCTTGGGACTTCACCTTATTCTGCATCAGTTTCCTCCTTCTGTTCTAGGATGAGCTGAGGCAGGGGACCACCAGATTGGCTTCCTTTGTTTGAGGAGAGCACCTTGTCTCTATTGGTATGGCGAGATCCATGCATTTGTGTATCACTTCCATTTGCATGGGTGGCATGTAGTTAGCTTAACGGCTGTTTTAGGAGCCCAAAGTTATCTTTGGAGATGCTTTTCATGGTGATTACCTTTGTGTGTGTGTGTGTGTGGGGGGGGTGTTTGGATTTCCCAGGTGATCAGTTTGTAGCCGGATCTAACCAGGGAGGAGTTGACTATTGGTGTAGAGCAACAGTCACCCATGCTAGTAATGACCAGGTCAAGGATGTTGCTACCTCTAGTGGGGGTAAGAATGAGTTGGTCCAGTGCATTGGAATTAATGAATTCGAGAAAGCATTGGGCAAGTGTACTGGCAATGGTAGCTTTCCCAGTTAATGGAGGGGTAGCTGAAGGCTCCAGTATGAGAGTGTTATATTGGAACCTAATATTCTCCAGGGTGCTTAGGAACATGGATTGTGAGTCTTGGGATATGGTTGGGGACCTATAGCAGATTACTTAATTGAATCGCTGTCTCACTCCATCGTTAGCTGCACCTGAAGTATCTCAGATGCATTGTGTTGGGCTACCAGTCTGGAGGTGTGTGCATTTTGTATGAATATGGAAACACCACCGCTTTTGGAGCTTTGTTCCAAGCTCTGAGGCCAAAAGGTGTGGAATGAGTTATAGCGCAGTAGTGCAGAGAGGTAGCTTCTGCTGCCTTGAACCAGGTCTCTGTTACAGCACAAATGTCAATGTTCTCTATTTTAAGGAGTGTTTCAAGTGAATGTATTTTGAGATTTAGATTTCTAGCGTTGAGCAGCATAACTCTCAGATTGCATTTGTTTGTAGCTGTCACGGTGGTAATTTGATCTTTGGAACACCACCTAAAAAAGACACTATAGGGGTGGCAAGAACCTTTGCCAGTGTCTGGAAGGCCAGGGGTGACAGATGCAGACCATCTCTGGCAAAGCATCGAGGTCTGTCACTCATGTCATCCTATGCAGACAGATACTGGATCCCCTTAGAATGACACCAGAAACTTAGCCAGTTGTTGAAATCAATCATTTTCGCTTCTGTGACTGTGGGTATCATTCTGGGTGATGGTATGATGCTGCTCAGGGCTAGGGTCATACCTGGATGGGCTACTTAATCCAAGAGCTCCTCCATGTCTGTTTTCATGTAGTCCAGGGAGGTATGTCTCAGGCATTCACACTCACATGTACAATGACAGAGTCATATTTGTACCTGTTGTTGAGGGAACCTGAGTGCCTACATTATGGCTTGGATCCTGGCTCCATTTTACCTAAATGTATGTATGGTGTATACTTTCAAGGGGGAACCCTTATTGCCACCTTCAGTTGCTAGCTGCAATTTATTCACATGCTCCACTTCCTGTACTTTGGCTGCTTACTAGTTACTGTGTCCAAAAGATGATGTTTATATGCCTTACATCTGTTTTCATTGTGGAGTCTTGAACTCATTTGCTGAGTATGGATGTAATAAAGGGTCTACACTTGTGCTTTAATGGCAGTACTATCTTACCATGCTACCATGAACTTGGTTCCTGTCATGCTTCTTTCTACAGCTCTATTACCTCCTCTAACCCTGGCTGTACAAAATGCTTCATACACACAGTTGAAGTTTTATTAGGATTCTAGTTACTCCAGCACGACAAAATGATGCCTATACCTCTGTCAGTTTGTTAGATGTGCGAGCTCAAGCATCTCCTTCAAGGAGGGATTATTGAAAAAATTATGCTTCTCCCTGGGTCCCACTCTATTGTGGTGGTTCAAAGAGGACTGGTAGTGTTCACTCCATGCTTTGCTTTGTCAGAACCTAATAAAGCTATCATTATGGACAGTTTTCCTTTTCCTCACATTGAGAAAATGCTATCCTTGCTGAAAGGAGCAACGGTGTTCTCTACTATTGGATTTAGAAGGTGCTGCACTTCCAGCTTTTGCTTCATGAACACAGCGGTTTGATTGCCTTTGACACTCATGATGGCTTTGTTCCTCGCTTTGCCAGGTTCCATACGGGTTAGCATCTGCTCCATCTGCTTTTCAAAAGATGCTTACTACAGTTTTGCAGGGGTTGCCAAATGTGGGGAACTACTTAGATAATATAATTTTGTGGGGGACGACACAGGCTGACCATGATCAGAGACTTCCAAGCAGTTCTTAAACACATAAAAGATGCAGGATTACAGTTAAGGGAAGCAAAACTCGTCATTTCAATTAGTCCAGCTTGCATTTTCTACTGCATTGTTACAGCACAAGTGGGATACAGCCTGATCTGGAGCATCCAGAGGCTCTTTTCCATGCCCTGTGGGCTCCCCACCGGCTTTTCCAAGTTATGTTCCTTTCTTGGACTTGCATCTTGGTATAACAAGTTTATTCCACACTTTACCACCATTGTAGAACCCCTACATTTATTTATTTTTATTTATTTATTTTACTTTTGTTGACCGGGTTAGTCCGACTGGATACATATCCATTTTCAGCGGAGGCCCGGGGAGAAAAGCTCCACAATAAAAAAAACATAAATTTCAATACAGATAACTTTACAAATATCATGACATATTCATCAGAGGTCCGAGGAGGTAGCTACTTTGGTAAAACAACATAAATATATATACAGAAAATTCAATAAAATAATGATATATGGCATAAGAATACGTGGCTGTAAAAATATTTAGCATCAGAGAGGTAAAAGATTATTAGCTAAGAGGGACAGGAAGTAACTTTTGTTCCACAGTAGTATCCTAGGTCTTATAAGATGCAGGCAGACTGCAGAGTCTGATCTTGGGTGAAGGATCAGAGATGAGGGTTTGGCCTGGAAACCCGAGGAGTTCCAAAATGCGGAAGTAACTTGCGAATGAAGAAAAAAGAGTTGGCGGAAGAAGTCCTAGTTGGGAGAGAGAGGGTGGCATGATTAAGCATGCCTCGCCTCTGCTAAGATATGCCATTTTCCTGGTCTGAGGAAGCCTGCAGTTTTATGTCAATGAAACACTGGCTGATTGACAGTATAGCCTTGACTTTATTTGACCCCTGATTTGCCTACTCAGTAGTTTCTACTGATGCTAGCCCACCATGTATGGGCTGAAGCTGTCCTTGCTTGTTCACCATTATCATACAGAACGGACAGTTGCCTTTGCATCTAGGACTCTTACCGCTGCTGAAAGGAAATATCTCTACAATTGAAAAGAGTCTCTTGGATGTACGCGGGCTGTTGTTAAATGTAAATTTATCTGCACTGATCACCAAGTGCTTGATCCATAAATTTTCACGTTCTTCAAAAGGGTATCTGATCGAAAGCAGGCATGCTAATTGGTAACGCTAGGGCAGCATGACTGGCTGTCTTCAGCCATGCCGTTGCTTATTGTCCTGTGTCACAGAATTACATTGCTGATTGTCTCTCTCTAATTTGCCCTTGCCTGTTACTGCTGAAGACATTTTTCAACCTGAACCTGAGTTTGTGGCAATGTTGTTCGCTGCTTTAACTGTCACATGGTGAATTTGCCTCGCTCTGCCTCTTGCAGTGAGTTGTCCACTCTGCAAAACCCAGTTTACCGCCAATGGTTAGCCTTCTTCTCTTAGTAAGCAGTGGAAACAAACATGCATCCATATTGTTGATTACAAGATGAACTCAGTGCACAAGATCTGTTTGCATTCTGTGACACTTGTTTCCATTGCTCCTGTTTCTCTTGCACCACATTTTAGTGACACTTGCCAGCGGCCACCAAGGCATGGGGAGAACCAAACTGGCGCTTTGTGTGAGATATACTGCGGCCAGGGTATGATGACATGGTTACAGCTCAAGTTAAAAATTGTAACTCTGTCAATCTTCTGACAAGACTACCAGTCCTTCAGTGGATCTTCAACCTGTTCCATTTCCATCCTAACCGCGGGCAAAGCTGCCTATAGATGTAGTTATCCATTTGAAACAGCTATCTGAATTGCTTCTTCATTATGCCCTAACCCTCACTGATTATCACAGCAAGTGACTAGAAGTTGCCTCTTCATTGCTTCTGTCACTACTCAAAATGTTATAGACTTCCCTCACTCAGTTTGTTAGCTGGACATCCACATACCATTGTATCGGGATAATGGATGTCAATTTTCTCTGCAGATTGTGCAGCATTTCTGGCAGAAAGAGATTTTACACATACGCATTTCAGTATACGACCTGCTGCAAATGTTTCACCGAAAGATTTCATTGTGTGCTTCATTAGTATGTGTTACACATTTGCCCATGTGTGTTGCCACATTATGAAGGTGTGTGTCCCTCATTTTGGAAATGGAAGGTTGAGAGCCACGGGCGGAATATGTGTATGTGTGAGGTGAGTTTGTCGTAAGCGGGCCGCGGTGTGTAATGTGTGCCACTGTAAAATGTATGTAGGTGACATGTCACACGCGGAGTGGAAATAGCATGAGGGCATAGCAAAGTACAGGAACCATAGGCTTATGTATAGCAGTGCCCACAAAGTAGTATTATTGACAGCCCCCCAGT
>NW_025057171.1:0-7278 GCF_019279795.1 Protopterus annectens | reverse complement strand
ATTCCTGCCCTATATCCTTCTCTAACCATATTTTTCATTTCAGGCTTTTAACCTTTTTAAGGATCTTCAAATAATGGTATCTATTTATTTATGATATATCAGGCTTCACTTGAATGTGGGTTATTATCTGATATACTTTCTGGTGTTGAAATTATAAGGTATGCTATGTGCATCTTTAACACCTGATAGTTTTATGTCTCACTATATCGCTTTTATATTTGTTTTGCTTACAGAATGATCTGACAGTATTTGTGGATATGACAACCACATCTGCATTTGCCCATTTATTTATTTATTTATTTATTTATTTATTTATTTATTTGCAGAAGTTGGTTTTGGATAGATCCGATGGGCCGAATAGACCGTTTTCATGCGGAGTCCTGGGAAAGAAACTCAAAACAAACAAACTAGAGTACATACAATGAATTTTACTAATGATAATTATACAAACCGCAAAAAAGATACAAGCATTTCCGTTTAAAATTAGAGGAAACATTTCAGAACAATACAGTCTAGTGATGAAAATTTGAGGTGTTTTTAGGCTGTGAAAAGTAATATTGCATAATGATAGGTAGTTATTGTGTAAGGCATAAGCTTTTAAGGTGCAGTCAAATACAGTCTTTGCAGATACCATGGAAAAAATAATATGAGTTAGCCGGGGAATTTATAAGGAAAAATTGCTGGAGTAACGCTAGAGTGAAGGGAAGAAAGTGCCATTATTAATTTGAGAGGGGTGGGAGCAAGGCATTTCCCCGGTGGGACATTTAGATGTATGTGAAGAGATTTTTTGAACATCCGCAATGGTTAGAGTGGTGTTCGAGATTTATGGCTATTATTTAACTAATATATAGCACCAGAAATTGCTACATCAATCCCAAACATAAATTCTATTAATCATTAAATCTGAAGTTGTTATGAAGTAATATTATTTAAGATGGGAGAAGCCAGTGGAAATATCTACAGTTAAACACTTTTTAGTTGATGACTCAGAATTAATTGTAATGTTCATTTTACTCATCCTCCTTTACTGGTACATTCTGTACACTAATTTATAGCCATTTCTTGTTTTAAATGAAGGTAGTAGGTTTTATGACTGGGATTCTGATCATAATTAAGTTTTGCAATTGGAGAAATGATGGTAAAATTGAAATGTTGAGGGAGTGGAGTTAGTTCATTCAGAGCATATAACCATTTGAGTATGATCCTGGTGACCTAATCATAATCCTTTGCAGTGTATATGATGTTTTAACCGTGTGGTAAAGCCCTATATGTTCAAACAGTTTGCAGACATAGGATAAAAACTATGAGATGTGTTGTTTATAGCTTTGGAAGCTGTAGCACATTTTTCTGATACCACGCAAGCATATAGCATTTGGAATTTTGCGCTGCTCCAATATGCTACAGGAAGAAAAAAAAAAACATGGAGAGTATAAGTGTTTTACAGCTTGCAGAAGGTTATAGCATGTTACGAGAAGCAGTGCAGACAGCACCAAACAGGTATTACCTGATAGCTTTAGCAACACGAGAGCACAATACACTTTATGCTGCCACGCACACAAAGAAATGCAGCAGGGTCAAGTATTATGGGCTTTAAAACATGTTTGGAAAAGCCACTGACCTGACTTACTGTTCTCGGTAGCCATTGTTTGCATCAGCATAGATGATTCTTACAACAGAAAGATACTGTGATGCCCACCGCACTGGCCAATCAGGAGCCTCAATTTACCGCCACTAGCACCAGTGGGTTTAACTTCATAATCTGCGATTACACAAATCGAATTTCAGTAACCAAGAATATAAAAAAGTTGAACTACATCACATCACCGACCCACACATCCAGACACTGATCCGCGGGGTATACATACACCACTACACCCGCATAACACACCAGTCCGCCCACAGCGCAAACCACCTGATACTACACTACATACTCCGGCACAGGGGAAGCCCCACTGCACCCCACACCCTACTTATGCCGCTACCAACTGACGGTGCGCAAAATATAAATAAAATGCATCAGGCATCCTCAGTCACTGCGCTTCCTGATACACATCCATACACAAACACCAACAAATCCAACTCACACTTACACCTCCGTACCCTTACCCACAGATACAATGTACAAAAACACACACAAACACTCACTCACCTGCAATTTCAGACACCATAACACTACACGCAACATACAGGAAATGCATAAGCGCAGATTCAGAATATTTGAATTCTCTCTTATGCACTTTCGGCATTCTGTTTTTTGGCTTCATGGTCTCGGGTTACTGAAATTCAGGATTTCAGTAATTTGAGATTATGAAGTGTAACCCACCAGTGAGGGACGTGCAGATTGGGAGGATGACAAGTACACACATACAGTAAAATACAATTTCCCTTAAGAGCACACAGAGATCACAGTCAGTCTGAGTCTGGTTTATCTCTCTTTATCCAGATCCCCAATAAGACTCCCCACTGGCACAGCTATAAGATTCAGATCTTAGCCAAGTGGTGAAGCCAACACCTCCAGCATCCTCTCTGTCCAACCAGTGCTTCAATCCTTGCCCAAGTAGCTCACACACATACACACACACACACACACACACACACTTTGAGATTTGATTTATGTACAAACGCCACCAGGGCACTCCTGAAAGGAAGGATGGCTGGGTTAGTTCACTAGCTATGCCCCCTTCTGCCCAGACAATACGGTAGTACCAGCTGCCACCAACCGCTCTTATCAGCTACTATAAGGTCCTTCCCAAAGGGTGACCAATTCTACTGTGTAATGTTACTATTATCTAAATGGTAAGTGTGACCAACAACTTGGCTTTTTAAGAGTGGCCTGTACAGTGTCACAAAATACATATGTAAGTACTCTAAGAGCTTACATATCTCTAACCAAACCAACCAGAATTAAAAGGTTTAAATATATTTAATAATAAATAAAAAAGCACAAGACAATACTCAATAACTCAACACAGTGACAGAGTTTCAGAATGCAGGAAATATTTTAAAAACAACATTGTTGCAGGACAGTCCCTCATAAATACAAAAACATCTAGACCAGTATCTTACTATATTCCTATCTGGCACTCTCTAAAGAGATATACTATGATCTAAGTCTTACTTACAGAGCAGAAGGCAAATACAGATGATGAAGTGCTAAAGATTGAAGTGTGTTCAAGATCCAAGATAAGATATAAAATGCATAGACTCACTCTCTGAGATAGTTCTTATATTACTATCAAACATTTCAGCTGGGCTATCTCAGATTACATCATTCTTTTCGCCTCTACTTTTAGTTCCCAGGCTAACAGGAACTTAAAATTTAACACCTCTGTGTCAAAAATATTTAAACAAAGCCCATCTCTTCTTCATAAATAAGTAGTTCTTCAGTTCCCTCTGTCCGTATGATTTAATTTCAGATACGGTGCATGATCCTCAGTGATATCAGAGATTGAAAGAGAAATGTTTCCAGACTAGTATTAGTTTACTCACTAAGTTTGTCAATGGCCTATTCACAAATTACATGTTTTTCACTTTGAATAACATACCAGCAAACATCAGAGTCAGGGAGAGTCACTTTGCCTCATGAACATAATTGAGATCCGGCTTTCATTCCAATAGTACTTAGCCAGTTTAGGATGCATAGACATTTGCAGTCTATGTGGCTGTGAAGTCTTTCATCTTATGGAATTAACTTTGTCTCACTGAAGCTGTTGTCACCTCCTTGATCCTCTGTTGATTCACTCATCACTATCACTACCACTCACTTTCAATTGAGATACCTTGACTTCCTTTTCATCTCTCAATCCATTCTGCTGCCCATTTCTTCACCCTTTCTTCAGCATCTTCCAATTTTTATTTTCGGTTATTTTTCCCTATCACCTATATGGGTTCACAGTGTAAATATGGGGATAGTATGTCTGATCCTGACAACTTCATAAATGTAAGTGTTATTGCAAAGAAATACTTAAATCCCAAACCGTTACAACTTGGAAAGTTCCTTTCTCCCTCTCCGAGGTACTGCAATTTTGGAGTTGATATGTATCTAAGCAATGGTTATGTCGGGGTGTAAAATGGTACTATTTCTACTTAATGGCATAAAAATGTTCTTTATTTTGAGGCTTACTCTACTGGGTGTCAAACATCTAGTAAGGTATCATGTACATTTATTTCTGTTACTACTGTCCACACTGTTTTTATTTATTTATTTACTACACCTTGATAACTGTGTGGGTTGGCTTGGCTAGTTGACAGACCATTTTCAGCCATGACCTGGGCCAAATGGGCAAACATAAGAATACATACAAATGATGCAATGCTTAAAATAGTACATAGTCAGATAAAGTTAAAGCAAGATTAAAAATGAAAGGCAACATGTAAAGTGCCATTGTTTATTTACACTACAAGCAAGTAACTATTCACAGCATATAGATTTTTACAGATAAATATGTTACAGTTCAAGATATTTTGAATCCGCATACACAGTGGGATAAACAGCTCATGTAGCATTGTAAGTTAGACAATGCAAATGTGACTCATTCATTGTCCTTGAAGCAAATATAGTATGACTCTTTGCACATGGCATTTTTCAGTTTACTTTTGAAGTCATCTAGGGAATTTTCCCATCTATTTTGTTCCAAATAGAGGGAGCTAATTTAACAAATGCTCTTTCACCGATTATTGTTCTGAATGTAGGCCTTTTAAGGTATATTGATTCTTCTGGGTCATCTTTTAGGAAGTATTTCTGTTGTTTCATTTGAAGTGCTGTCCTCAGAGGAGGGCAGTGTACCAATTTCTAGATTTTGTAGATATGGGTAGCCAGCAAAAGAGTTTCTCATTCATTAGTAGGTAACGAGCTAAAGTGTTCTAGAAGTTGACAGTGGTGACTTCTTCGGTTTGCCAAAAAGACAAATTTCATGATTTTGTTGATGGTTTTCTGGATTTTTGAGAGTGTTTGCTAGGTAAATGTGTAATGATTATCATGCTAATTATGTATAATCCTCAGGTATGTTTATTCATTCAGTTTCCACAACTTACATTTAACTGTTTTCAGAAAGTACTTAGTAATTTTATTACTGTTTAGGGTTGTACTGAAATTTGATTACTCTGTTTCCCTATGCTTGACTTTGCATGTGTATTTTTTGTTATTTTGGAGGTTTTGTTGGACAGTTTCAGCTGCACAACCTGGATGACAAGGTGAAGAAACAATGGCAATGATCCCAAAGTCTAGACAATCCCTCCAGATACATAGAGAGAAAGCACAAGCGCGGGAGTATTATCAGCTGGCGATCTAAAAAGCCAAATATAGCCGCCGAGCAATTCAGGTACAAGCTGTTTTCCATCATCCCATAGCAAAAATACTTGGATATTGGTATTTGAAATGTTTTGTTAGTGAAGAAACTATTATTTGTAAAGAGATTCATTGGATTTTTAGAAGGGTTAAATAATTTAGGAATACCATTAGAGACAGAATGCTTATTCATCACCATTTGATAATGAAGGATTTGTTACACCCCATGATGCCTGAGTATGTAGAATGGAGCGTAATGACTATTTATTGGAAAAAGGAGTATCACAACCAAAATTAATGTATCACGAACAACTATTTGAACTTGTGTTGAAAAAATAACTGTATATTTTTAATGGTGAATTTTTATCCAAGCAGTTGGTGTTGCTATGGAGTTCTCCCATGTGAGTGGTTTTAATACTCTAATTTGGTGATACTACAATGGGAGAAAAAGTTTGTTTATTAATTCAGTTTATTATAAACATTGCCAAAATGTATGTGAGATTTTTGGATGATATTATTTTTATTTTGGGGATGGACCAAGTAGAGGAATGATTAATGAATTTTTAACTCACATGAATAATTCAACAGCCTTTTAGAGGGTTCACCCATAATATATCGATCTAATGTAAATCTCATATTTGGATGTTAAACTGATGACAAGAAAATACAGTCTTAAGGGAATTTTGAGTCATGTATTTTATAGGAAGGAGATGTATTACAAACAGTTTTTACATTTTAGTAGCCATCCCTTCAAGCAAAAGAGCAGTTTAATTTAAGGACAGTTTTGTTTAGAGCTGCTTTCAGTCAGTGTCTAGTTTTGACTCTTTCTTGGATGAATGGCAGGGCAGTATGTTTCTTAAACTTGGAGAATAACGATTGGACTTAATAAAAGGAACAACTTAATGTTGGGAAGTAGGTTGTAAGTAGAGAGAGAGAGGTTTTATCATGCTACTTACTACTGAATTTGGAGATGGTGCACTCTAAGCAATGAAGGGAACAAGCATATGGTTTTTAAATTTTGAATGTTGGTTCCTGTTAATATGGACAGCAATGTTAATGTGAATGAATGTTATGACACCTGTTGGTTTCAAGTGCGGTACAAGCGGAAGAAGTTTAGTTCAGCTTTGTCTCACTTCGCCTACTAATTTTGACAGTAAAAAGGCGTTTAGGATTTTGGATAAAAATGGGATAATTTTGAAAACCTCAAGTAGCCACGGCATTAAGACAATGTGCATAGAGTAGGAAGCCTATTGTGGTGCCATAGAAAGGGACAAACCTTAAAGAACATCTTTGAAAGGAGTTACCAGATTCAGAATGGGGAGAAGCCATATATGAAGAGGCGTTATTGGAGCATGCAATTGTGTGCCAAATATATTAAGGAAGGGTCAAGGTTTAACATGAAATGAAACATAAAGGTTTCTTTACATAAAAAGTTGCAGCTGTTTCCACTGAGAAGGTAAGTTTATTGTGCTTTCTGTTCCAAATGTGCTTGTTTTATATTGGAAGACAGAAAAACTTAAAACTTGTATTTATGAGCATTTGATGGATATCAGACTGCAAAAAGAACCAATGCCCTTGCAAAACATTGTAATGGAATGGCCCGGACATGACTTTAAATTCACTGCTATTGAAGTTATTGAACTAGACCCAAGAGGTGGACCTTGGACATTATATTTGGAGAAAAATGAGGCCTTTTGGCGGAAGTTGAGAACAGAATGCAACTCCGTAATGGCCGAAGAAAACTTAAATGAATCTGTTGCAATTACTTGCTTTTTAAGATTAAAAGCTTTAGACAGAATGATGCTTTTAAAAGAAATGTTCTTATGTTTTTAATAGTTTGGGGAAACAAATACATTATTTGTATGTCTTATATGTATATACATTGGTGAACTGTATACTGTATCTATTAATACATGTGTTTATTTTATACATGTATTTATTAATTTATATTATAATACATTATTTGGTTCAAAATTTGTAATTTTTCACTA
>NW_025057170.1:0-6242 GCF_019279795.1 Protopterus annectens | reverse complement strand
CCTCAAACAGCCAAGGGAAAAACCCTATCACATGAACAGTGCCACTGTGTGTCCCTGTGGGATGTGCACAGGACCTATGTTCCACAGCATGGTGTGTGTTGTGTCGGGGAAGTAACACAGAAGCCCAGCCCATGCAATGTGGCATGTGTGCACATATCCATGAGTGGTCCGTTCACACTGCCCACTGCAATTGCCATGTATGAGTACTACATGCATCAGTAATGCGGAGGACACGGTCCATGTCAGAGCAGAAGACACCCCTGTGTATGTGGTATGCAGATGTGTACAGATGTGTTTTCCATCTGTCAGCCGCATATGTAAACTGTTTGAGCCTGGTACACATCATGGCATGACAATGCTGTGCCATGTAAAGTCGTAGCCGTTGTGGAAGGTACACCACGAATGTGGTATTATAACCTCACCCGTGTGTAGATGTGTGTATGCCACAGGTACAATGGCTACCTATGTACCAGCATCACACACAGTACAGATAGGTGTGGCCCTGCAGATTTGTACCCATGCCACAGTGGAATACGGTAACCACAGCACCATGTGGGGCATTTGTGTGTACAGCAACCATGTACAATTTGATATGCATGTACGGGGACAGTATCCATGTGATACTCAGTGGATGAATGTTGCTATGCAAAGGTGATGTGCATGCACCATGTGTCATGCATCCTGATGCCATGACACCCACATGATGTATCTGCCACACCAACACCCGTATGGTTGTTATCAGTATGAGCTGGTGGAGCTATAATGGTGCCAGGTATGTAGATGTGGGATATCTAGGCATGGACAGTACTCTGTGACAGCATGTTGTGTATGTAAGCAAATAGTGAACATGAGGGGCCCCATGACTGAGGACTGTGTAATGCCATATGTACCTGACATGTAGTAGGTAGCATGATATGCTTGCACCACTGTGTGTCCTGTCCAGGAGTCATATAGCCTAACATCCTGAGACACAGGGTATGATGTGCAGGTGGATGTGTACGTTGCCAATCCCAGAACGTGGAATGGCGCTGAAGGGCAATGTGAGGACAATGTCTGATCTGTTGCCCTCTGTACCACACCAACCACCCATGCAATGGTATGACAGGTGGCCAGCATGTGTATGTGGCGTGCTGTGGCACACAGAAGCCCAACAAGGGTGCCAGTAAAGGCATGGAGGTCATCAATGAGTGCGTGAAGCACGTTTGTGAGGATGTGCCCCAGTGCCATACAGAATGGTCCAGTCATGGGTGTACAAATGCAGTCCCACACATGCAATGCAGTGCCACCCATGTGTAGTGCGATAGATGCGGCAGTGTGATGGTCAAGGTACACAATGTCCGACAACAGGCTAGCAGTGAATTCAGTGGGCTGGTGTGGAGACACATACCAAACAGGTTGGCGGGACATAACAGCTAGGGAGATCGGAAGGTGACATTGGGACAGTGTCTTAAGACATAACCTGTGCATGGCAGTACCATGTATGTATCCACAGGGACACTATGATGTCCATGTATGGATTGCAACCCTGTAGTGAGTGCATTGTTGGTAAGTACACCATTGCCTGGCATGTTGCCAACATTATCTCAGTCTGCAATGCCTGGGTGACTGTTGTATGTGACATCGAATGTGGATGTAGCCAAACAACACAGACATACCACCACACTGCCCGAGGACCCACACTGCAAGGGCGGCAGTCATGTAGGTCGCTAGCCATGGAGCATGTGATGGACCACGAGGACCCACCATGGCTGTCAAGTGATGCACCCCACACATGTGAATATACACCACCGTGCAACAGCCTGCACATGTGCCCATACAGCAGATGTGCATGGAACATGACCACCACCGTGGCGTCTGTGAAAAGGCCAGTACCGCCATGTCTCTGTGTGGAATAGCATGGTCCCTACCATTGCGTACATGCTACGGAAGTGCACTGTGGTATGTGTCAGCATAGTTATGTACACTGTCCATCTGCCGGGGTGCCATGCCATCAACAACCCCTGTCAGCAGACGTCAGTAGTACTGGCTGTAGAACACATGTTCCATGTATGCTGCGATGGGTGTGTGTCCAGGGTGTGGCTAGCAGGGCCGTGAAGCATATATGTTCATCTACCAAAGGGGGGATAACCCCAGGTTTAACACACCAGACACATGGAGGTATCATGCTGAGGGTAGTGTAGGTATGGTATGTGTTGTGTAATGTGTCACCCAGCTAGGTGGAGTGCATGCCTCAAGCATGTGTGGGTACATGGGTGTCCATTCTAGGGAAGTGTGGGTTGCTGTCAGCACATGGCAGTATCAGCTGTCTGAGGCCCAATGTACAGTATGACAACACAGACAGCATGTAACCTGTGGTGTACAATGTAAGCTCTGTTGCGTGTTACAATGTGTCTAGCGGTCACAAACATGGGTATCTGAACATGGAGCACCTATGATGCATTGTGTTGCAAACATCCAGTATGTGTGCAAAACACTGTGTGATGTGGGATCCCTCACCTTTTGTGTTGCAGTCCAGGTATGTGCCTGGGAGGTATGATCCATGTACAATCTGTACTTGCAGGTGTGCTGTGCAGAGCATGGAGGCAGGTCCCAGGCACTGCAGATAAATGTGAGTGGTGCACTAGTGTGTGTGCCTTGCTTGTGTGCAGCACAGTGGAAGGTGCAAGCATTGTCCCACATGACCCCATGCCGTGCCTGCCTGTTACAGCCCTGCTGGAGACAGTCATGTGACACCGCCACAGAGGCAGTATAGCATGTGAAGATGTACATGTGTGCTCCACACCCCAGGTAGATGTCCGCAGGTCATGTGTGCCACAGCAGTGTGGTCGACCAGGACTGTCATAGTGGTCAGATACCACATGCCTGTATAAGTACAGTATGAGCATAGTCAACAGTTGCAGTGACAGAGTAGGTCAATGTACAGTGTCCCTGTGTTCAGACCACTGCCTACTGTACACTTGGCTAGACACACACCCAGAGGGTGAATATACTGGTGAGCCATCACATGTCCCAGTACACGTAGCCTGTGTAATGCCATCACCAGGCAGTCACAATAACATGTTGTATGACAGATATGTTGTACCAGGTGATGTGTCATGTGTGCATATGTTGAGTTGCACAGCCGTTCACACGTCCGCAACATATCAGTGCATGATGCCTAGTGTAACATGATGTGTGGAACTGCACTGTGATCCATAACAGGGTCATCTGAGACAGGTGTGTTGTGAACGGTGTAACCCATGGTTCCACGGGATATACACTGGTGTTGTTGGCTGCCATGCTGGGGGCCACCAGTGGTGCCTGCAGTGGTCATACAGACATACTGCACACATTGTTCTGGCAGGAATGTCCATTGTTGTAGATGATGTGTTACTACGTGAAGGTAGGTGTGTGTTGTGAATGTTACCCATCCAGATGTGACCATCAGGCGCAGTCATGGTTGTCGACAGCATCACACCCATCCACAGCTGTCAGAACCCTGTCCCCAGAATGGGTGTCAGCCGCCCTCGTACTGTGTGACCTATGTGCAGATGGCGGAACACCTCCTACTGGCTGGCTAACAGTGTCATCTAGGAAGGCTATGTGATGGCTGGAATATGCTGTTATAATGTATAATGCTGGTATCCCAATGAAGTACATGGAATCACACACAGTAAGCCATGGCTGGCATGTAAAGCATGTACAACAATGACTGTGTGACAGACACAAACAATGCGGAGCCATGTTGAACATGCACCCATGAGAACACCAAATGAGGTATGTTGCACATATCGATGTACAACTGTCAGCTATGGGCACAGCATGGATGCAGATGCATATCCCCCACAGGCAGTACCATGCCATGTAGGTAGGGGGGCATTGCACGACTACATGTGACAGTTGCTGTACCGCCACATGTACTGCATATCCGTCATGTAGGGGTAGCAGTGGTACGTGACTGTTGGACATGCCTGTACATATGACCATGTCCCACAGGATATGTGTTACGTGTGTACAACACGTGTTTTACCGTCATCAAGCTGTGAAGTGTATGGCTGCCAGTGTACCTGTGTGACATGTTCTGCAATGGGTGCAAAGGTAGTAGTGCATTGCATGCCCACATGCCCCACACAGGTGCATAGCCTGAACATACAATACAAAGAGGGTGTTGGATCATAGCAACCCACAAGAGGAGATGGGTATGGGTGGCAACCCACTACCACCTGTCCGGGTAAGGTGTGCATGTCCATGACACATTAGCACCCGAGAAGCTAGCAGTACAGCAGTACAGGGTGGCATGCATATATGTTCACTAATACCACTGTGTGTCCCACCACTGGCCTGTGGACAGACAGACACCAACACAATGTGCAGCATTGACATGTGCACAGCACATCACCGCTGGCTATTGTAGAACAGGCTTACTGTGTAGACATGTGCACAGAACGTCTGCGCCAGCCACACTCAAACACGTTATGTGTTGAACCCCACCATTATTGTAGCCCATGCCACAGACAGATGTTCACGCATCTGTGTATGTACAGCTGGGAATGTCCCTGGCAGCAGTATAGCTGTGTCAGTGTTGCGAACAACATACTGAATGGGCTGTGTGTGAGGTGTGCGTCATACGTGTATGGTCCGATGGATGATACCATCAGTGCCCCTGCTATGTGAACATCCCTGTCCCCATACATGGATACCTATGCTGTGCCCAACACCATGGTTCCTGTGGGGGATGGCGTGTGTGCACCAGCTGACATGGGGTGGCAGCAGGCACTGGATGTAGACATATGTGGTACCCATGTCAGGCCAGGAAACCATCCATGTGCACGGAATAGCAGTGTGTGGCACATACAGCACTGTGTTGAACAATATCGCAGCACATAGCACCTGTCAGGGTAATGTGTATGCATGGATGTGCGATACCAGCATGCACCATACACACCCACCAAGCAGCATGCTGCCTACCTTGCAGAAGGCCATTGTCCACACCATGATGATAGACATGTGTAATGTCCATATACACATAGCAATGACATATGGAATGGACAGCCACCCTGCCAATATCAGTACCCCCCCAGGTGGGACACATCCCTGTGCCATGTATGTGACATACCCTGCCATACCATGCAGCCCTGCCCAGCAAGGCTGCACGTGCTATCACAGTCATACATGGTGCGATGGACAAATGGCACTTGCACTATCAACCATCCAGAGCAGTAATGTGGCACTGATGCACCCTGTGGTGTCACAGGTGCTGTGTGTTGGTGTGTACAACGTGCGCACATGCTATGCATGACCTTCCTGCTAATGTCATATGGTTACACAATGTCCCATGTGTATCACATGTGCAATACAGGTGAGCCGTGGCAGGTTGTCCAACACCCGTACAGTGCTGTGTAGATGTACATGGCACAACACATGCATGTACAGGTGTCCATGTGTATGTGTGCAGTGCCACCACTGACGTTCATAATGGCTGCATACGTGATGCCTAGTGACATATACACAGCATCCAGGTGAACAGTAGAACTGTGTGCACATTGGGACACGTGCCAACTGGTATGAACACAGGTGCAGGCAGGTACACATGTCCACAGCAGGTTACCATCAACATGGTGTGTACAGTGTGATGAGTTGACACACAGATATGATATGATACCCACTGCTTAATGGTGTGACGGCAACATGTCAGCTGTGTCAGTGCCATGATGCATCGCAGAGATTACTGTGCAGATGTCGTACATGTCATAGCAATGTATGTCCAGTGGTATGCCAGTACATCAGTGTAAATGTGACCTGTCACCATCTTTATGTCTTACAGATAATGCCACGTTCCCGGCTGCCAGCCTTCAGCCGCCAGGAGGATGACATAATCATACCATTGCTCCATGACAACTATGACCTGCTATTCAGCCATGTTCCACAGCAAGCACAGCAGCGGGATGACCTGTGGCAGGATATGCACAGGAGGGTGAACAACGTGGGTGGCAATAACCGCACCTACCAGCAGATACGCAGACACTGCACAGACCTAATCGCACGCAAACAGCGTGCGCAATCGCCAGAGAACAAGGTGGGACAGGTGGTGGGCCACCAACCCAGCACCCACTCACACACGGAGGAGCTCCTGGCCAGTCTGGGGACACCCAGGAAATCATGCAAACACTGCTGCCATCGTGGAGGTGGGTGTCTCCCAACCAACGAGCCTGGAGCTGCCTGGTAAGTCAGTCTTGCATGTGTATTTGAAATAAACAGGTTGG
>NW_025057169.1:0-6144 GCF_019279795.1 Protopterus annectens | reverse complement strand
TTTTCCTCCAGGGTTTTTGGCTGCCCCACTGGTTCTGTTCTTCGAGGCAGCCTGGTTGAGGATCAGAATTTAGCTGAGCATGTTAAGACAAGGATTTTGGATGCTCCTTTACAGTCTGATGTGTTGTTTGGTTCCTGTGGAAGCAGTTTTAAAGAAAATGGAGGACAAGGCTAAGTCTATGCAAACTGTTAAAGATTTTTGCAGGTGCAGCCTCCAAGTTTAGTAGAAATTGGCCTGCTAAGGGATGGACTTATCCTGCTTATGATTCCCAGTCTAGGGGTAGGTCTAGACGTGGTGGGGTCAGAGCTCTAGGTACTTTTAGGCCTGGGACAGGGAGTTCACCTGCTCAGACTTCTGGTGAGGGCAGGGGTCAGTCCTTTAAGCAGACCCAATGACCTGCCTTTTCAGCTGCCAGTGCCTTCTCCGGGGCACCTTTGGGAGGAAGACTGTCTCTTTTCAAAGAAAATTGGGATTTAATTACCCAAGACAAATGGGTTTGGATATCATTCACCACGGTTACAGGTTTTATTTCCATACCTTGCCTCCTTTCAAAGGCATGCCAGACATTCCTCCTCACAAAGACAAGAGGCTCACAAGCAAATTTCTCAGTTATTCCAAATAGGGGCCATTCAGCCGGTTCCTGTGCCAGAAAGGGGCCTAGGATTTTATTCTCGCCTGTTCCTAGTACCAAAGAAGGGGAACACGTGGAGACCAATTTTGGATTTATCTATCCTCAACACTTATCTGGACATTCCCAAGTTCAAAATGTTGACGTTACAACAGCTTTTACCTCTGCTGGGCAAAGATCACTGGATGGTAACTTTAGATCTCAAGGAAGCTTACCTTCATGTGCCTATAAGGCTAAGTTGCAGAAAGTATCTGCGTTTTCGAGCTGGAAATTCTCATTATCAGTTCTCTGCATTCCCCTTTCCCTTATCTACTCCCCCCACACTATTCACAAAGGTTCTCCCTCCAGTGATACCTTACTTCAGGCTAAAAGGAATTCAAATCTATCCTTACTTGGCGGATTGCCTGATTCTGGCTCAAGAAAAGGAAGACCTTCTACAGCATTTGGAATATGTCATAGCAGTGCTAAGATGCCTAGGGTATTCTGTGAACGAAATAAAGTCCAGTCTAGTACCCTCTCAAGACATGTGCTTTCTGGGTGTGAGACTGAATACAGCAGCCCAGATGGCCTTTTTAACCCCGGACAAACAAAAGAATCTTTCCAGTTACTTCCATCAACTATCTCTTCAGCCCGGGCTGACTGCAAGGACAGTCCTTCAAGCCTTAGGGTTCATGGCATCTTGTATTCTGGTGCTTCCCAATGCCAAACTGCATATGAGGAAGCTACAAAGGTATCTCAAAAATGTATGGACACAGCACTGCCAGGATTTGGACACTGTCATTCAAATAATACCTTGCATTAAAAAGGGATTTTTGTGGTGGGCTCAGGAATGTCACCTAAACAAGGGACTCTCTGTGACCCGGCCAGAGGCGAGTCAGATTCTAACGACAGATGCCTCAGACATTGCTTGGGGAGCTCATCTAAATGGAAAGTGGATACAAGACAAGTGGCCTGCCAGACTACAGCATCTACATATCAACATGAAGGAGATGTTAGCAGTCCAGTTTGCATTAATGGCTTTCAAGGAGTTACTTCTTCCAGGGCAGGTGTTGATTCTAACAGACAACACAACTGTCATGTGGTACATCAACAAACAAGGGGAACACATTCTTACCCATTGTGCAGGCAAGCAATGATTTTATGGGAGACTGGGTAAGCTTGCAACTAACTCTTCAGGCAAGGTTTCTGCCGGAGCACAGAACTCCTTAGCAGATGTGTTAAGCAGACAAATCATGGATCCCCACGAGTGGAAACTGGATCTTCATGTATTTCAGAAATTGACAGTGTCATGGGGAACTCCAGACATAGATCTGTTCGCTTCTCCACTAAACCACCAGCTGCCAAAGTTTTGCACAAAGAGGTTTCATCACACAGCTTGGAAAGTGGATGCTCTTTCTTTCAGTTGGAAAAATCTTCATGTGTATGCATTTCCACCTCTGCCTCTTCTTCCAAAGGTGCTTCTAAAGGTCAGACAAGACAAGCCAAGGATGATTTTAATAGCTCCAGATTGGCCTCGGCAGCACTGGTACCCATTACTGAGGAGTCTGGTAAAGAAGCCTCCATGGCCTTTACCCTTGATTCCACATCTGTTGTCTCAGAAGGACGGTCATCTGCTCAATGTCAAGCTTCACTCTCTTCATCTAACAGCCTGGCATATTCTGTTTTGAAAGACAGCAGGTCTCAACTTCCTCAACAAGTTTTAAATGTGATTATGGAAGCCAGAAGACCTAGTACAAGGAAAGTGTAGAAAAATGGAAGAGATTTTATTTTGGACTGCAGCAAAGAATTTGGAGATTTCAGAGCCTAATTTGAGTGTGGCTCTTCAATATCTTACTGAGTTATTGGACAAAGGTTTGTCTTTCTCTTCCATTAAGATTCATGCTGCAGCAATTTCAGCTCACTATGATTGTGACCCACCATTGTTTTCACATCCTTTGTTCAAGCAATTTCTTAGAGGGGCAAAGAATATAAGACCCCCACGTAGAGCTCCTACTCCTGCTTGGGATCTCAATTTTGTGTTGGAGAAACTTACTCTACAACCTTTTGAGCCTGCAGCTACTGCTGAATTGAAATACTTGTCATGGAAGACTGCTTTTTTGTTGGCCATTACTTCTGCAAGAAGGGTTTCTGAGTTACAGGCCCTTATGGCAGTTGAGCCTTTTGATTTTCATAAGGATAGGGTATCATTATGTACTAATCCTTCCTTTATGCCTAAGGTGGTTTCTAGTGTGGCTTTAAACCAAACTATTCATTTGCCTACGTTTTATGCAGATCCCCAAAATAAAGGGGAAAAGATTTTGCACACTTTAGATGTACACAGGCAATTGCGTTATTATTTGAGCAGGACTAAGGATTTTAGGCAGTCTCAGCAGTTGTTTGTTTCTTTTGCTTTGAGTTCTCAGGGCAAGCCTGTGTCAAAACAAACTATTTCTAGGTGGATTGGGTTTTGCATTGCATTTTGTTATTCCCATCATGGCAAGGAGATTCCAGCTGGGATTAGGCCTCATTCCACTAGGGCTACTGCCACTTCAACAGCTTTTCTAAGGGGGGTGGCAACTAAGGATATTTTGGAGGCAGCTACTTGGAGTTCAGTGCATACTTTCTCTAAGCATTACCACCTTCCTCTCTACTCTAAGTCTAGGGCTGGTTTTGCCACAGCTATTTTGCAAGGCATGTTGTCAGCTCCTGCTTCCTTATGATTTGCCAGCCTCCCTTACCTCTGCTTTGGGATTCTACCCAATAGTTAGGACTGCAGCAATGTGGAATGAAGAACATAGTACAGTTTTGTACCTACCATAAATGTAGATGTTCGAGGATCCACATTGCTGCAGTCCAATTCCTCCCTCCTTCCCTCTGTGTTTAGGGGTGGTTGTGTAGGTGAGGTTATATTCTGCTAATTTTGTATATTTTGTATATATATATATATATTTTGATGCAGATATGTTGGGAGTTTTGGTTTTGGCCTTATCTTTTCAGGGTCTTCTGACATCTGGGGCAAGAAAAGACTGAGGATATGGCGTCGGTCATGCATTAGTACCCTGACGCACTGACGTCAGTCTAATCGCCTGACACGCCAGCCATATACTTTGGTATTCGGGCCGACTGGATAGCGGACTACCCAATAGTTAGGACTGCAGCAATGTGGATCCTCGAACATCTACATTTATGGTAGGTACAAAACTGTACTGTAAACATACCTTGCAATGTGGTTTTGATGCTCTAGAGGCCTCATGTAGAGCTGCTGTTACAGGATCAGTCATACGTAGACATGCCTGGCTCAAGGAGCAAACCTTACCAGATCATGTCAAAGCTAAATTGCTAGATGCCCCTCTACAAAAGGATGTATTATTTGGTGTTAAAGCTGAGGAGGTATTAAAGAAACTGGAGGAAAAGGCTAAATCAATGCAAACAGTGAAAGATTTTCTACAGGTACAACCTCCACGTTTCAGTAGAAATTGGCCTTCCAAAAATTGGTCCTTTCCAGCCACGGACAGACCCCAAAGAGGTAGATACAGGCGCCCGAGGGGCAGAGGGCAATCTCAAGGATCGTTTAGAGGCAGACAATGGCAAGCTCCTACACAAAGAGGTGGTGAGGATAGTTGCAGCCATTCAGAAACAAACCCAATGACTTTCCCCTTTGCATGCCAAGCAAGGCTCAAACGGCAGCACCCTTAGGCAGAAAACTGGCATTATTTTCGAAAAATTGTCATACTGTCAAAAAGACAAATGGATCCTGGATATTATAAACAGAAGCTACAGATTCCATTTTCACACCCTTCCAAAAATGAGAGGCATGCCAAACCTGCCACACAATCAAAGGGCAGAGGCACAAAGACAAATTTCAGATCTCATGGACATGAACGCTGTTCAAGGGGTACCCACTCAAGAACAAGGTCAAGGTTTTTATTCCAGGCTATTCCTGGTACCAAGGAAGGGAAAAGATTGGAGACCTATTTTGGACCTATCCATCCTAAACACATTTTACTGACAAAATTCAAGATGCTCACATTACAGCAGCTTCTTCCCATGCTGGGCAAGGAGTCTTGGCTGGTAACATTGGACCTCAAGGAGGCATACCTGCATGTCCCAATCAGACAAAATTGCAGAAGATACCTCAGATTTCTTGCAGGTTCAACCCATTATCAATTCTCTGCATTGCCCTTTGGCTTATCTACTGCGCCCAGAGTATTCATGAAATGCCTGGCATCAGTAATTGCCTACTGCAGACTTCAAGGGATACAAATATACCCATATTTGGACGACTGCCTGATCCAAGCGGACAGCAAGCACATACTTCTGAAACATCTGGCTTTTGTAATAATGTTGTTGAATTCTCTGGGATACACAGTCAACAAAAAGAAATCAAGGCTAATACCCTCTCAGAAAATAATTTTCCTGGGTGCCAACTTGGACACAAACACCCAGATGGCGTACCTCATGCCAGAGAAACAGGGGCAACTGACTCAATACTTCAGAAAACTAGCAAATTTCACCAGGCTGACTGCAAGGAAAATCCTGCAGGCTCTGGGATTCATGGCATCTTGCATCCTACTAATCCCATGTGCAAAGCTGCATATGAGGAAACTTCAGTGGTACCTGAAAAACCTATGGTCTCAACACAGCCACAGTTTGGAAACAATAATACCACTAATTCCATGTCTTCAAAAGGAATTTCTGTGGTGGGCTCAAGCATGCCAAACAAACACAGGTCTCCCATTCTGCAAGCCTCAAGCAAATCAAGTCATCACAACAGACGCCTCGGACTACGCCTGGGGGGTGCACATGACAGATCAGTGCATTCAGGGCAAATGGTCCCAAAAAGAAAAGCACCTTCACATCAATCAAAAGGAAATGATAGCAGTAATAAATGCTATTATAGCTTTCAAAGACCTTCTGCATCCAGGTCAACTATTGGTAAGGACAGACAACACCACAGTAATGTGGTACATAAACAGGGAGGAACACATTCATACCCCCTATGCAGGCTGGCCATGTCACTTTGGAACATGGCTCTGGAATCACAAATCGAACTTCAAGCACAGTACTTGCCAGGCAAGGAAAACACGCTGGCAGACAACCTAAGCAGAAATATGACAGATCCACACGAATGGAAGTTGCATCCTCAAGTTTTACAGAGATAATCAAGCTGGGAAGGCCAGACATAGATCTCTTTGCCTCCCACAAAAATCACCAATTGACAAAATTCTGCTCAAGGACTTTTCATTTACAGGCCTGGAGAGTGGACGCTCTCTCTTTCAGTTGGACAACAATGACAGTTTATGCCTTTCCCCTCTTCCTCTGCTGCCCAAAGTTCTATTAAAACCAGAGCAGACAGACCAAAGATGATTCTCATTGCTCCAGACTGGCCAAGACACACTGGTACCCAC
Organism: Protopterus annectens; assembly: GCF_019279795.1. Taxonomy (NCBI): domain Eukaryota; kingdom Metazoa; phylum Chordata; order Ceratodontiformes; family Protopteridae; genus Protopterus; species Protopterus annectens. The sequence goes on along the minus strand of NW_025057169.1, from coordinate 129 downwards.
TCCTGAGGAGCCTGACGCATTCCCACCATGGACCCTCCTCTAATGCCTCTTCTTCTGACTCAGCACAGCTTCAAAACTCTTCACAGTCAGCCCCGAAAACACTCCCAATCTGGGGGGGCATTTGGGGGG
>NW_025057168.1:0-5000 GCF_019279795.1 Protopterus annectens | reverse complement strand
AAGTCCCTCGAGCGTGTGGCTCTAAGGGATTTAGATTTACTGAGGTGGAGCATGTCCATTAATTCTGGATTTGACATAGCTTTGTATGTCAGGCATAGATCGCCTCAAGTAGGCGTATGCAACTGAGTAGAGCTGGAGTTTTTAACCGAGCAGCATATGGCATCTGTTTGAGACCCTTGATCCTCTTGGTGAGATACTTTTGGGGTCTTTCTAATTGCTGCAGGTGTCGGGTAAGGTACATCCCAAAAGGGGCATTGTATTCTATGATGGGCCTGATGAGGGATGAATAAAGGGCACGATTACCTCTTGATCTAGATGTGAAACCCTTCGTGATGAGGTGGGCTATGTAGAAGGTCTTTCTAACCACTTTGGCAATGTGGTTTTCAAAGGAGAGATTGCTATCAACTTGGGTCCCCAGGTCCCTAATACTTTCTCTGTACTTAATGGGTTTCCACCTATGTGGTAATTTGTGGGCACATTGTTTTTGCCAAAGGGTATGACTATACATTTTTTGGCATTTAGCTTTAAACCATGGCGCTGACACCAGTTATCTGTCTCTGTGAGACCTTTTGAAGGATGTTTGTGTCAGCTGGAGAGTTGATTATGGCACCCAGTTTGCAGTCGTTTGCGAACTTGGTGAGCCATAGTCCTCCCACGTTTGCCTGTACCTCGGAAAAGTATATACTGAACAAGAGTGGTCCCAGGACAGAACCCTGTGGGAAACCACTTGTGACCGGTTTCGAGTCTGACATGGCTCCAGCAACTCTCACTCTGTGGGTTCTGTCTTTGAGCCAGTTTGAACCCATCTTGTGACATAGGGGTTTATATTTAAGCTGGATAGCTTATCTATGATGCCCGAGTGGGGTATTGTGTCAAATGCCTTTGCAAGGTCCAGATAGGCTGTGTGGACTACCTTCCTTCATCTATGGCTTTGGTGACTGTTTCGAAGAAGTCAACCAGGTTCAAAAGGCAGGATCTGCCCTTGACAAAGCCGAACTGGGTAGGATCTAGTGTCTGTAGGTCCCCAATGTCTTTGTTTATGAGCTCCATGATGATCCTCTCCATAGCCTTGCAGACTAAGCTAGTCAGGCTTATGGGGTGATAGTTTCCAGGGTCCAGAGGCTCCACCTTTGTGGAGTGGGACACTGTTGCTGACGCCATTCTTTGGGCAGATATCCTGTAGTGAGGCTGAGATTCTATAGCTGTTGTATGTGAGGGATTAGTTCCGCGTGGAGTTCATGGGACAACCTGGGACGCCATCTGGTCCCATGGAAGCAGTGTTTTTTGCTTTGGAGAGGGCAGCCTTCACCTGAGCATCAGAGATGTTTGGGAGGCGGCCCTCTGCCGGGATAGATACTTGCTCTTTTGGGGAGGGGGGAGAAGTTTGCACTGAACCTGTCTGCCAGGATATTGGCGATGTCTGTGGGTTCAGTGTATTTTTTGTCATTTAGAATCAACTCAGAACAAGTCTGGGAGTTGCATCCCAGGTTTCTAACATAACTGAAAAAGCCTTATGATTGTTTTGGTGTCCTGTGCAATTTTTCTCTCAAGCTGGCCTTGGAGGATTTTATGAGGGATCGTAATTTTTTGCTAGTACTGATCAGAGATGCCTTCCCCATTAGGGATTTTGCTCTATCATGTAGTAGCTTCCTCCTTCTGTTGTACAGTTTATTTATGGCAGGGGTCCACCAGACTGGACGCCTGCCTTTGGATGATTGGGTCTTGGTTTTGTTTGGGATAGCATGATCCATGCATTCCTGGAGATGTCCGTAGAATGCGTTTATATAGGATTCTGCAGTTTGGGCCATAGTTTCCACTGGCCCTGGGGGCTTGAAGGATTCCACTTTGGTTTTGAGAAGTGAGAAGTTCGCTTTTTCGAAGTTTGTCACTGTGGTTTTTCTGGGGTGTGGTCGGGATGTGGACATCCAGTGAAATTAATTTATGGTCTGATCTTACCAATGAGGGATATACTTCTGGTGTGGAGCATAGAGTCCCCATGTTGGTAATGATCAGGTCTAGTATGTTGTCCCCCCTTGTGGGAGTGGTGACTAGTTGTTCCATAGCATTTGAGTTTATAATTTCCAGGAACCTTTGGGCTAAGGTGCTGGGGCTTGAGTAGTGCTCCAAGTCAATGTTTTGGGTAGTTGAAGTCACCCAATATAATGGTGTTCGGAGAGATCTTCATGTTCTCCAATGTTTTCAGGAAAGCCAAGTGGGATTCCTGACTTTGAGAGGGTGGTCTGTAGGATGCTATAAACTGAAAAGCAGTCTTGCCCACTGTTAGTTGCACATGGATGGTCTCTGATACTTCATGCAATGCCACTAATCTGGAGGTGTGGATATCCTTGATAAATATGGAAACTCCCCCTCCTTTTGTGGTTCGGTCTGGGTTTTTAAAAGCATGATATGAGGTATAGCCTGGTAGTGCTGGGGTGCTCTCTGGAGCCTTGAACCAGGTTTCTGTCACTGAAAACTTATCCATGTTCTCCATACTGAGGAGAGCTGAGTGTGTGCATCTTGAGGTTAAGACTTCTGGGGTTAGCAGCATTACCCTTAGTTTCTTGTTCCTTGTGCTGTCTATGGGGGTGGGTTTGACTTTTGAGCCTTGCCTAAAAAAGGCACTATGGGGGTGGCAAGAGACTTTGCCAATATCCGAAAGCCCAGTGGTGACAGGTGCAAGCCGTCCCTAGCAAAGGAACGTGGCTTTTTCGAGCATGTCATCCCAGGCTGACAGACACTGGATCCCCTTTGAATGACACCAAAATTTTAGCCAATTGTTAAAATCGATCATTTTGTCTTTGTACTGTGGCATCATTCTAGGTGAGGGTAAGATGCTGCTCAAGGTCAGGGTCATACCAGCCTGGGCTACGTGATCAGAGAGCTCCTCTATGTCTCTTTTCATGTAGTCCAGGGAGGTACATCTCAGGTCATTCACACCAGCATGTACAATGACTGAGTCATATTTGTATTTGCTTTGGAGTGACCTGAGTGCTTGCTATGTGGCGGATCCTAGCACCCCACAGGCAGCTCACCGTGTCCTTCTCTTTACTCAGCCTGGTGAGCGGGGCGCCAGTGTGTCTGACAATAGAGTCACCTATTACAAGAGTATCAGGTGTGTTATTCACCCTTAAGGGCTGTGGCTGCTTGGCACACTGACTTTGTGGGTTGAATGTTGTGTGTTTTGTTTTGAGGTAGCTTTGCTTGGATGTCTGCTTTGGAGGTCTCTGTTGCTTAGGTAGATTTTTATTTAGAACCTCCAAGTATGTTTTTGTGTATTTATGTGTTTGGTTCGCTGATGTGGTGGGACTATGTGATACTGGAATTGTGTTGTGTGAGGTTACCTTCTCCTCCTGACTGGTTACACCAGTTTTGAGATGAGAGAGCTCAGCCTCCAGTTTGGCTAAATAGTTGCATCTCTCACATATATTTGAACCTGTTTGGAGGAGGAGAGGATTGTCCGTGTACATGAGACAGTTGCAACATTGCCTAAAACCCAGATTCAGCAGCTGGACTGGAGAGGAAACCATTGACTGCCCTTTGGACATGCTAGAGTAATATAGGGAAACTGAATTTAAGACGGACCAATAGAGGACAGGGTAATCGAAAGAGTATAAGAGTAAGTAGTGCTTATGGTTTAATAGTGCTAACTTGTAGGATTACTTAATTGGACCAGTGAAGGGCCTTAGAATGAGAATATGGTGTTTAAATTGAGAGATAGAGCAGTTCTAAGGGAAAAGTGAAGAGCAGACTTTGTGGAGCCAGGAATAGTTTAAACCCAATTAGGCGCCGCTGTTGCGCTTATGCTCAAAATGCCAAAACCGCAAAAGAGGGTTTTAAGAGAGGAAGATGAAGTAGTTTTGGAATTGACCCAAAATGGCCAATAAATCTAAAGTTTCAAGTCAGTAACCACTCCCACAGGGGCAGGCAGGCTGCTCAATGTTTTTCACTGCCACTAATCAACAGAGAGACTTCCCTTTAGCCCATGCAAAAAATGGCCTCACAGAAACTTACAAACAGTTCAAGAACAGCAAGCCTGTAACTGAACTTTTTTAAATCTCAGAAAAGTAGGGAAAAAGCAAGATTTTTTTTTTTTGTTTTTTCAGAGATAGCAGAGGTTCACAAGTATCAACAAGTTATAACATTGCAGTTAATGACCCCACACAAGAGTGCTAGGCCAAAGACAGATAAAATGCAAGTTTTGAGAGAAAAAAGATTTTAAAAATAAGTGCAAACAGGAAATTCAGTAAACAGCTCTAGGTTGTGCTCTAAATACAGTTACTAATGCAGAAATCAAGTTTAACAAGCCAGAAAATGCTCAAAATAGGCTGCTATGCAGAAAAACTTAGCAAATAAACAGAGGAAAATACTTAAAATCTCTAAAGTGGCTCGTTTCTTCTCTCAGCGTTTTCTCCTCTTGGTGGGTGCTTCACCAACAGCCAACAAGCCTGAAAAGACGCCAAAACCACGAGGCAACCAGGTTTTAAGAGAGTAAGATGAAGGAGTTTTGGAATTGACCCAAAATGGCCAATAAAACTACAGTTTCAAGTCAGTAACCACTCCCACAGGGGCAGGCAGGCTGCTCAATGTTTTTCACTGCCACTGATCAACAGAGAGACTTTCCCTTTGCCCCAGCAAAAAAGGCCTCACAGAAACTTACAAACAGTTCAAGAACAGCAAGCCTGTAACTGAACTTTTTTAAATCTCAGAAAAGTGGGAAAAAAGCAAGATTTTTTTTGTTTTTTTTGTTTTTTGTCTTTGTTATGTACCTCATTTTACAGTGCACCCTCTGGTATGTACCTCATCTTAAAATGAACCCTTTGGTTTGTACCTCATATTACAAAGTACCTTTGGTATGTACCTTATCTTACAGTGCACCCTTTGCTATGTACCTCATCTTACAGTGCACCCTTTGGTATGTACCTCACCTTAAAATGGTATGTATTTCATCTTACAGTGCACCCTTGGTAGGAACCTCATCTTAAATGCCCCATTTGGTATTT
>NW_025057167.1:0-5675 GCF_019279795.1 Protopterus annectens | reverse complement strand
TCTTTTGCCCCCGACAACAGAACATGACGCGTGAGAACTTAAAAAAAAAATTTTTGTGAATTTTTCACATTTTCACACACACACACACTAGCTTACAGGTAATCAAGTTGCTTCAAAAGCACAGAAAAATTGCCTGCCAAATACAGGAAACATGTAGGAAACCAACTAGGGTACTGGTTTAATTACAACTTGAAGCTTGAAAAAAATTATTAAACATAAATGCTCTTTGACCATAATGAACTTGGTGTTCCAATAAAATTGTTTGATGGTAAAAATAAACTTGAAATCAACCAGCATAGCTCTCCCATTTTGATGTAAAACAAAATTTTATATAGCTACACAGGAATGTATAGACATCAGCCACTGCTTATCCATGCAATCGAAAGACTGAGAACTTGAATATAACGCCGACTTGCTCTAACCCACATTTCACACACACACCCCTTGCTTGCATCACACACACACCCCTTGCTTGCATCACACACACACCCCTTGCTTGCATCACACACACGCCCCTTGCTTGCATCACACACACACTCCTTGCTTGCATCACACACACACACTAGCCCCTTGCTTGACACACACACACACACACTACACACACTCTGCTTGCACTCACACACACACACACACTAGCCCCTTGCTTGCACACACACACACACACTAGCCCACATGCTTGCACTCACACACACACACACACTGCCTTGCACCACACACACACACACACACACACTAGCCCTTGCTTGCACTCACACACACACACACACACACCACTCTCACACACACACACACACAAACACACACTGCCCCTTGCTTGCACCACACACACACACACTAGCCCCTTGCTTGCACTACACACACACACACACACACTAGCTTGCTTGCACACACACACACACACACACTAGCCCCATTCTTGCACCACACACACACACATAGCCCCTTGCTTGCACTCACACACACACACTAGCCCCTTGTTGCACTCACACACACACACTTCACCACACACACACTAGCCCTTGCTTGCACTCCACACACAAATAGACACCGCTGCTTGCACTCACACACACACACTAGCCCCTGCTTGCACACACACACACACACACACACTAGCCCTTTGGGCCACTCACACACACACACACTAGCCCCTTCCCACTCACACACACACCCCCACACACACACACCCCACACACACACACACACACACACTAGCCCCCTTTGCACCACACACACACACACACACACTAGCCCTCTTGCACTCACACACACACACACTAGCCCCTTGCTTGCACTCACACACACACACACACCCACACCTTGCACTCACACACACACACACACTAGCCCCTTGCTTGCACTCACACACACACACACAGCAATGCTCCCCCCAGCACTCACACACACACACACACACACACACACACCTCACCCACACACACCACCCCTTGCTTCACCACACACACACACACACACACACACTAGCCCCTTGCACCACACACACACACACACACCCCCTCTTGCATCACACACACACACACAGCTCACACACACACACCTTGCCCTTGCACCACACACACACACACACACACACACACACACACACACACACACACACACACACACCCCTTCTTGCACTCACACACAACACAGCCCCTTGCTCACACACACACACAGCCCCTTGCTTCACTCACACACACACCCCTTGTCACCACACACAGCCCCTTCATCACACACACACACACACACCACTTGCACACACACACCACCCCTTGCACACACACACACACACTAGCCCCTGCTTGCACCACACACACACTAGCCCCTACTCATCTCACACACACACACAGCTGCCCTTGCTTCACACACACACACTAGCCCCTTGCTTCACTCACACACACACACTGCACTTACTCACACACACACAACACAGCCCCTTCACACACACACACCACCCCTTGTACACACACACACCAGCCCTTGCTCACACACACACACACACACACACACACACCAGCCCTTGCTCACACACACACACACACACCAGCCCTTGCTCACACACACACACACACACACACACACACCAGCCCTTGCTCACACACACACACCACACCAGCCCTTGGGCACTCCACACACACACACACACACACACTAGCCCCTTGCTTGCACTCACACACACACTAGCCCCTTTTGCACTCACACACACACCCTTTGCACTCACACACACACACTAGCCCCTTGCTTGCAGTCACACACTACACACACACACTAGCCCCTTGCTTGCAGTCACACACACTAGCCCCTTGCTTGCCCCACACACACTAGCCCCTTGCTTGCACTCACACACACACACACTAGCCCCTTGCTTGCACTCACACCCCTAGCCCCTTGCTTGCACTCACACACCCCTAGCCCCTTGCTTGCACTCACACACACACACTAACCTAGCCCCTTGCTTGCACTCACACACACACAACCCTTGCTTGCACTCACACACCACACCCTTGCTTGCACTCACACACACACTAGCCCTTGCTTGCACTCACACACACCCCTTGCTTGCACTCACACACACACTAGCCCCTTGCTTGCACCCCACACACACACCACTAGCCCTTGCTTGCACTCACACACACACTAGCCCCTTGCTTGCACTCCACACACCCCAACTAGCCCCTTGCCTCACACACACACACTAGCCCCTTGCTTGCACACACACACACACACTAGCCCCTTGCTTGCACTCACACACACACACACACTAGCCCCCTTGCTTGCACTCAGACACACACACTCAGCCCCTTGCTTGCACTCACACACACACACACTAGCCTTGCTTGCACTGGACACACACACTCAGCCCCTTACTTGCACTCACACACACACACATCTAGCCCCTGCTTGCACTCACACACACACACACTAGCCCCTTGCTTGCACCTCTCACACACACACACACTCCAGCCCCTGCTTGCACTCACACACACACACACACTAGCCCCTTTGCTTGCACTCACACACGACACACAGTACTGTGGTTACCTTTATCACTATAAAGGCCAACAAGTTGCTTCATCCGCCAATGCGCTGCAGAAAATATACCACTTCTTCCTGAAAAGGATCCATTTTTACTTCGCCATAAAGAAATAACATTCAGCAGTGGGAAATATTTTGACATGATCACACCGCGAAAAATTATGTATCGAGCTAAAAGATGGTCTGTGATAAATTATCAATGACTAGCCCGCCAGCCTGTCATGTTGCTGTGAAAAACGACATATTCTGCTTTTATGCCAACAAATTTAAATATTTGAGAAGTAAGGAGCCAATAACACAGTTAAGGACTTCAGAGTTGTTAGGGAATATGTGACAAATTCAAATAAATGTTCCAAAGACCGCGAATGCCACTTCTAGAAAATGAATCTTATTCCAAACAAACTGATTTACCTAGAACATTTATTTGAATTTGAAATTACGAGTTTACAACAACTACGGAGATTTGGTTGGTAATTGCAGGCATTTTCCATACCACTCAACTTCTATCGAAAACGAAAAAAGTCAGGACATTTTTTAAAAATATTACTAGGTAACTTGACATTGCAAACGCTCGGTGACTAAAACAAACTACAGAAGTGATAGGTCCTTTTGCACACCTTTTTTTATAAACGTGGCGATGGAAGAAGAGCAGTCAAACGCAGCTAAAACACCATTTCAAAATCTGTAAGCAGGCAACAAACTCAACCGTAATGTAACAAATATCAAATCCGCCCAAAACAAACCAAGAAGAGAAGGAAACGAGATTTAATGATAGCTATACAGCAAGCCAAAGGAACTAACAAATACTCTACCATTCAAGCGCTATCGGTTTGTACATATAAAACAATAAACAACAAATACAAATAAAATATTACTTTTAGCATGCCCCTAGTCTAATTGAGAGAATAAGGATGCTAATTCCACAAAAACAACCCTTGTTAACACTAATTAAATTAAATCAAAAGTACAGAAATAATAAACTACTCAAGTAATACTACAAATTAAACAAAGCGCATCTACACCACACTTGTGTAAGCATACTATAACCACAAATATCATTGCTAGGGACACATGAACATGTAAAATTACATTTATAACTTTACCTTACTAACTGAAGTGTTCCAATGCTCGAGAAAAGACAGACAATCCCAGTAGCTTCCAGCAAGTCCTTCACACAAAATGGAGCCGGAGAAGTAATCACTAATGCTTAGAAAAGAAGTTCCCCTACAGCAGCTACTCAGTTTTATTAGGTAATAGTGGTTGGCCAAGGCTGCAAATGACATCACACAATGGAGGATCACAGGAGGTCTAACAGCATGGAAATAAGGCAGCTTACGTCACTTTGGGGTGGAAACCTCCAGGGACTAACACTTGAAGAGCAGGGCAGATGTGACATCATTATTTTGAGAGCCAGGTAGACATTTTTCTTTAGGGTTTAAAAAACTAGGCTGAAACAGTAATGGAGATTTAGGCCTCAAGTTTAAACTGTTTAGATGAGTTTATTTTTAAGCTTCAGTTATTTTTTTTGCTAGTAGCACATATAAGTGGACTTCTTAAGGAAACAACAGATAGAGCAATTTAATTTATTATCCCATTGTTTTCCTTTAAGAGGGTGTATCTACCTTGGATAATGTCTTTGAACCTGACTCCTCCTTTTGGGAGTTCAGTAGCTATATCTACTTCAAAACATACTGCCTTGTGGTTGATTAACAGCAGTGCAGGTGCTACACATGTGCTAATTACATTAACAGAAACCCTCATATTGTTGAGGAACAGGTCTGGAATATAAGGTAACCTTGTGGGGTGGTACACTATTTCTGCATGGCATCTCAGTTCACATACCCAGGTAACATTGTGCAAGTGAGTTTGTTGTCCCATAATTATCCAGATCAATGGATGAATAGTTTTACCTACTCTGCTTTGGTTTGTTTTGTTCTAATTTTAATTTGTTCCATGTAGTAATAAATAGGCTGTGTGGTCTTTGTGTTTATGGATGGTGACCTTAATGGTGATAACATGAAGGGGTTTCATCCACAGTACATTGACATTGAATAACTCCATATAGTTATCTTCAACCAGTCTTGAGGCATAATTATCTTCAGTGTAAATAGACAATAACACCACCCAGGTTCACAACTTCCCATTTTGCCATCTGGATGTTTGGAAGGCATTGTAGCCTTGCAAGGGCAAAGTACTTACTGCAGCCTTGCACCAGGTTTCTGTGACTGCATAGATATCAACATATTCACTGCATAGAGTGTGGTTTAAGGTGTGAACTCCTAGGGTTTAGCAGCATGACAATTACTTTGTTGGAGTTGCACATTTTCATATTCGTAATTCTGCTTTTTGACCTTGCCTAATAAAAGGATTATGGTGCAATTAAGTGCCTTATGTTTGGCAAAGCAGTGTGCTATATCCACCAGGTCATCCCACACTGACAGGTACTGCATCACCTTAAAATGACACCAGAAACTTAAAGTTCAGGAAATCTGTTGTTCTTTATATTGTGATATTATTCTAGGTGAGGGTATAATGCTGGTCAGACATAGGGACATACCTGGCTGGGACCCATATTTAGACAGCTCAATCATGTCTGTGTTTATGTATTTCATATAATGACGTCTCAAGTTTTGCCAAAAAAG
>NW_025057166.1:0-6553 GCF_019279795.1 Protopterus annectens | reverse complement strand
CTTTGCACACTTGCCAGGTTTTAATTACACCCTTCCCTCGAGGTACAGACACTGCGGGTATTATTAAAAGCTGAGGTAACCCCTTGAGGAAACAGGCAACACCTTGCAGGTATTTACAGTGCCCTTGCGGGTTTTAACGGGCACACTTGCCAGATTTTATTACACCGGGTTGAGGTACACACATGACAGGTATTATTACAGTGTTGAGGTACAGGACACTCGTCAGGTAATATTATGAAAACCAGATACAGCACACTGCTGGTACTGTTACAGTATTCAGGCACAGCACACTTGCCAGGTACTATTACAGTGCTGAGGTACAACACACTTGCCAGTGATTATTACAGTGTTCAGTACAGCACACTTGCCAGGTATTATTACAGTGGTGAGGTACAGCACACTTGCCAAATATTATTACAGTGCTGATGTACATCACACTTGCCAGGTTTTTTTACACTGTTGAGGTACAGCACACTTGCCAAGTGTTATTATAGTGCTGAGGTACAACAAACATGCCAGGTATTATTACCATGCTAGGTACAGCACACTTGCCAGGTATTATTACAGTGTTGAGATGCAGCACACTTGCCATGTATTATTACAGTGCTGAGATACAGCACCCTTGTCAGGCATTATTAAAACCGTTGGAGGTCTGTGCATAATTTGTCAGGTATTATTACAGTTCTGAGATACAGCACACTTGTCAGATATTATCACATTGCTGAGGTACAGCACTTGCCAGGTATTATTACAGTTCTGTGGTACAGCACACTTGTCAGGTATTATCACTTTGATGAGGTACAGCACACTTGCCAGGCATTATTACAGTGCTGAGCTACAGCACACTTCCCAGGCATTATTACACTGCTGAGAGTTTTAAACAGCTTACCCTTGTGGAGGCATTATTACAGTGCTGAGGTACAACAAACTTGCCAGGTATTATTACCATGCTAGGTACAGCACACTTGCCAGGTATTATTACAGTGTTGAGATGCAGCACACTTGCCATGTATTATTACAGTGCTGAGATACAGCACACTTGCCAAGTGTTATTACAGTGCTGAGGTACAACACACTTGCCAGATATTATTACAGTGTTCGGTTAGCACGCGCCAGTGCTGTTACAGTATTCAGGCTGTACACTTGCCAGATATTATTACAGTTCTGAGGTACAGCACACTTGTCAGGTATTATCACTTTGATGAGGTACAGCACACTTGCCAGGTATTATTATAGTTCTGAGGTACAGCACACTTGTCAGGTATTATCACTTTGATGAGGTAATAAGTACACTTGCTGCAGGTGTGATTACAGTCTTAATTGCAACCGCATACCAGGTATTATTACCATGCTGATTACAGTGCTGAGGTACAGCACACCTACCAAGTATTATTACACTGCTGATGTACAGCACAGTTGCAAGGTATTTATACAGTGCTGAGGGACAGCACACTTGCCAGGTATTATTACAGTGCTGAGGTACAGCATACTTGCCAGGAATTATTACAGTACTGAGGTGCAGCACACTTGCCAGGTATTATTACAATGTTAAACTACAGCACACTTGCCAGGTATTATTACACTGTTGAGGTACAGCACACTTGCCAGATATTATTACACTGCTGAGGTACAGCACACTTGCCAGGTATTACTACAGAGCTCAGGTACAGCACACTTGCCAGGTTTATTACAGTGCTGAAGTACAGCACACTTGCCAGGAATTATTACAGTGTTAAAGGACAGCACACTTGCCAGTTATTATTACACTTTTGAGGTACAGCACACTTGCCAGGTATTATTTCACTGCTGAGGTACAGCACACTAGCCAAGTATTATTACAATGCTGAGGTACAGTGCACTTGCCCGGTATTATTACAGTGCTCAGGTACAGTGCACTTGCAGTAATTATGACACTGCAGAGGTATTTCACACTTCCTGAGATACAGCACCCTTGCCAGGTATTATTACAGTGCTCAGGTACACCACACTTGCCAGATTTTATTACACTGCTGAGGTACAGCACACTTGCCAGGTATTATTACAGTGATGAGGTACAGGACACTCGTCAGGTATTATTACAGTGTTCAGATACAGCACACTTGCCAGGTACTGTTACAGTATTCAGGCACAGCACACTTGCCAGGTACTATTACAGTGCTGAGGTACAACACACTTGCCAGTTATTATTACAGTGTTCAGTACAGCACACTTGTCAGGTATTATTACACTGGTGAGGTACAGCACACTTGCCAAATATTATTACTGTGCTGATGTACATCACACTTGCCAGGTTTTTTTACACTCTTGAGGTACAGCACACTTGCCAAGTGTTATTACAGTGCTGAGGTACAACACACTTGCCAGGTATTATTACCATGCTGAGGTACAGCACACTTGCCAGGTAGGATTACAGTGCTGAGGTACAGCACACCTGCCAAGTATTATTACACTGCTGATGTACAGCACAGTTGCAAGATATTTATACAGTGCTGAGGGACAGCACACTTGCCAGGTATTATTACAGTGCTGAGGTACAGCATACTTGCCAGGTATTATTACAGTGCTGAGGTGCAGCACACTTGCCAGGTATTATTACAATGTTAAACTACAGCACACTTGCCAGGTATTATTACACTGTTGAGGTACAGCACGCTTGACAGATATTATTACAGTGCTGAGGTACAGCACACTTGCCAGGTTTTACTACAGTGCTCAGGTACAGCACACTTGCCAGGTATTATTTCACTGCTGAGGTACAGCGCACTAGCCAAGTATTATTACAATGCTGAGGTACAGTGCACTTGCAGTAATAATGACACTGCAGAGGTACTTCACACTTCCTGAGATACAGCACCCTTGCCAGGTATTATTAATAGCAAGGGAAATGACAGCACTGCCTGCTCATATTATTATGGTGCTGAGGCACAAGCACACCCTGCCAGTGGGTGATATTTCTTCAGTGTCCAGGCAATAGCAGACTTGCCAGGTTTTGTTACAGTTCTGAGGTACAGCACACTTGCCAATTATTATTACAGTGCTCACGTACAGCAGACTTGCAAGGTATTATTACATTGTTAAGATACAGCACACTTACCAGGTATTATTATATTGTTGAGGAACAGCACACTTGCAGGTATTAATACAGTGCTGAGGTACAGCACACTTGCCAGGTATTATTACCATGCTGAGGTGCAGCACACCGGCACAGTATGACGCAAAGTGCTGAGGTACAGCACACTTGCCAGGTGTTATTACAGTCCTGATGAACAGCACACTTGCCAAGTATTTTTACAGTGCTGCGGGACAGCACACTTGCCAGGTATTATTACAGTGCTGATGAACAGAACACTTGCCAAGTATTTTTACAGTGCTGCGGGACAGCACACTTGCCAGGTATTATTACAGTGCTGAGGTGCAGCACATTTGCCAGGTATTATTACAATGTTAAACTTAGTACACTTGCCAGGTATTATTACACTGTTGAGGTACAGCATGCTTGCCAGATATTATTACAGTGCTGAGGTACAGCACACTTGCCAGGTATTACTACAGTGCTCAGGTACAGCACACTTGCCAGGTTTATTACAGTGCTGAGGTACAGCACACTTGCCAGGAATTATTACAGTGTTAAAGGACAGCACACTTGCCAGTTATTATTACACTTTTGAGGTACAGCACACTTGCCAGGTATTATTTCACTGCTGAGGTACAGCACACTAGCCAAGTATTATTACAATGCTGAGGTACAGTGCACTTGCCTGGTATTATTACAGTGCTCAGGTACAGTGCACTTGCAGTAATTATGACACTGCAGAGGTACTTCACACTTCCTGAGATACAGCACCCTTGCCAGGTATTATTACAGTGCTGATATACAGCACCCTGCCAGGTATTATTATGGTGCTGAGGTACAGCACACTTGCCAGATATTATTACACTGCTCAGGTACAGCACTCTTGCCAGGTTTTATTATGGTGTTGAGGTACAGCACACTTGCCATGTATTATTACAGTGCTGAGGTAGAGCATATTTGCCAGGTATTATTACAGTGCTGTGGTACAGCACACTTGCCAGGTATTATTACAGTGCTGAGACACAGCACACTTGCCATGTATGTTTACAGTGCTGAGCTACAGCACACTTGCCAGGCATTATTACAGTGCTGTGGTTCAGCACACTTGTCAGGTGTTATTACAGTTCTGAGGTACAGCACACTTGTCAGGTATTATCACATTGCTGAGGTAAAGCACACTTGCCAGGTATTATTACAGTGCTGAGGTACTGCACACTTGCCAGGTATTATTACAGTGCTAGGTACTGCATACTTGCTGAAGAACAGCACACTTGCCAGGTATTATTGCAGTGCTGAGGTACAGCACATTTGCCAGGTATTATTAGAGTACTGAGGTACAGCACACTTGCCAGTGATTATTACACTGCTGATGTACAGCACACTTGCCAGGTGTTATTGCAGTGCTGAGGTACAGCACACTTGCCAGGTGTTATTACAGTGTTTAGGTACAGCAGACTTGCCAGGTTTTGTTACAGTGCTGAGGTACAGCACACTTGCCAAGTATTATTACAGTGCTCACGTACAGCACACTTGCAAGGTATTATTACATTGTTAAGGTACAGCACACTTACCAGGTATTATTATATTGTTGAGGTACAGCACACTTGCAGGTATTAATACAGTGCTGAGGTACTACTCACTTGCTGAGGTACAGCACACTTCCCAGGTTTTATTACAGTGCTGAGGTACAGCACACTTGCCAGGTATTATTACCATGCTGAGGTGCAGCACACTTGCCAGGTATGATTAAACTGCTGAGGTACAGCACACTTGCCAGGTATTATTACAGTGCTGATAACCAACACACTTGCCAAGGATTTTTACAGTGCTGAGGGGCAGCACACTTGCCAGGTATTATTACACTGTTGAGGTAAAAAACGCTTGCCAGATATTATTACAGTGCTGAGGTGCAGCACACTTGCCAGGTATTATTACAGTGCTCAGGTACAGCACACTTGCCAGGTTTTATTACACTGCTGAAGCACAGCACACTTGCCAAGTTTTATTACAGCGTTGAGGTACGGCACATTTGCCAGGTATGATTAC
The DNA here is from genome assembly GCF_019279795.1 of Protopterus annectens. NCBI lineage: Eukaryota > Metazoa > Chordata > Ceratodontiformes > Protopteridae > Protopterus > Protopterus annectens. The sequence goes on along the minus strand of NW_025057166.1, from coordinate 1,434 downwards.
AATGCTGAGGTACAACACACTTGCCAGGTATTATTAAAGTGCTCAGATACAGCACACTTGCCAGGTAGTATTACAGTGCTGAGGTACAGCACTCTTGCCAGGTATTATTAATGTGTTAAAGGACAGCACACTTCCCAGGTATTATTACATTGTTGAAGTACAGCACACTTGCCATGTATTATTACAGTGCTAAGGTATAGCAAACTAGCCAAGCATTTTTACAATGCTGAGGTACAGTGCAGTTGCCCGGTATTATTACTGTGCTCAAGTACAGGGCAATTGCAGTTATTATTACACTGCAGAAGTACTGCGCACTTCCTAAGTTACAGCACTCATTTCCAGGTATTATTACAGTGCTGATAGCAGCACCCTGCCAGGTTTTATTATACTGTTGAGGTACAGCACACTTTCCAGGTATTATTGCAGTGCTGGAGATACAGCGGGTTACCTGTATTATTACAGACACATATGCTGGAGACAAGTACACTCAAGGTATTATTATTACACCGTTGAGGCACAGCACTTTGTCAGGTATCATTAAACCAAGTTGAGGTTCAGCACACAATTTGTTGTGGTATTATCACATTGCTGAGGTACAGCACACTTGCCAGGTATTATTACAGTTCTGAGGTACAGCACACTTGTCAGGTATTATCACTTTGATGAGGTACAGCACACATGCCAGACATTATTATAGTGCTGAGCTACAGCACACTTCCCAGGCATTATTACACTGCTGAGGTACAGCACACTTGTCAGGCATTATTACAGTGCTGAGGTACACAGCACGTTGCCAGGTATTACAGTGCTGAGGCACAGCACTAATTTTCACAGGTATTATTGGCTAAGTGCCAAGGTACAAGGTTAACATTTGGCCAGGTATTATTACAGTGCTGAGGCCAGCACACTTGCCAGCTATTATTACAATGCTGAGGTGTAGCACTCCCACAGCGCATTATTATTACAGTGCTGAGGTACACCACACATGTCAGGTATTATTACAGTGCTGAGGTACCCCACACTTGCCAGGTGTTATTCCACTGCTGAGGTACAGCACACTTGCCAGGTATTACTACAGTGCTGAGGTACAGCACACCTGCCTGGTGTTATTGCAGTGCTGAGGTACTGCACACTTCCAGGTGTTATTACAGTATTGAGGTACAGCACACTTGCCAGGTTTTATTACAGTGCTGTGGTATACCACACTTGACAGGTATTATTACAGGGTTTAGGTACAGGACACTTAGCAGGTATTATTAGAGTGTTTAGGGACAGCACACTTGGCAGACATTATTACAGTGCTGAGTACAGCACACTTGCCAGGTACTTTTACAGTCTGATTTACGCATACACACTGCAGCAGGGTATTATTACAGTTTTTAGGTAGAGCATACTTACCAGGTATCATTACAGTGCTGAGGTACAAACCTTGCC
>NW_025057165.1:0-6165 GCF_019279795.1 Protopterus annectens | reverse complement strand
CAAAAGCATCCCAAACAATTGTGGCTCCCTGTAGTGGACATTGGATAGGCAGAGTGTACACATGCACACAACATACACACTTTGTCATGCAGTACATGTTAATATGCTACACATGGTATTCAGACCCCCTGTAAGGTCACACTCCAGTATCCCAAATGTCATCCACACAGCACACATAATAATACCTGAGGGGTAGAGGCCTATCATGGGGCGGTGCAGCACTCTTCAACACACAACACATTCATGTTAGGCAATGCTCCCTATTGGGCACCGTACAAACCCATGCAACAACTGGCTGTGAAATGGTGAATGTAGCCATGGTAATGCAGTTCAGGTACAGCATGATAGGTGCCAGTCTGGCACACATTAGTAGCCTTGAGTGACCACATGCTGCTTCATGATGATGTCTCATGGTACTACACCCAATCCAGTTACAGTAACCACAGTACTACACATAGCATTCATTGCTATAAACCTCAATGTTGTGTGTGCAAACATATGCACCTATACACAATATGCATAGCAATCACCATTTTCATAAAGTGACACATATATGTCTTGTAATGCTATTGAGTGTATAGGTCACATGACGCACATTGGGTATGTGTGATGTTTACTGTTGCAGTTGTGTCGTAGCATGCCATGTCATGGCTGGCACTGGCATGTCCACAATATGTTCTACACTCACCATAACTACTGTACAATGGCTTTGTTGAGCAATGGTATTCCATCAGGTAAACATGCACCACTCATTCTGTGTGTGTACATAGCATGCATGAGCTAAACCTGTGTCCACAATTAACTGCTAAAGACACAGACGCTCTAATCAGTACTGGATATCTATGTGACACACAGATAAACATCCAGCCATGGTATGTATACCTGTGAGTGATGGTGCACAGCACATTGAAGAGCTTGTAATACTTGCACAGCAATGTTGTGTCCATGTACACATTGCTTTCCAGGGTGAGGCCAATCACTGAACAACAACACACATGCATCAAAGCCATGTATACTGTTATTAGTAAGGACTGTCTACACTCGCACTGCATGCTGTTGAGCAACACACGTCCTGCATGCTGACACATGTGATATGACTGTTTGGCTTGTAATAGTGTAGGTCACCATTAACCAGTATTGAGTATGTTGAGGATTGCTGGTGTGTGTGTGTGTGTGTGTGTGTGTGTGTGTGTGTGTGTGTGTGTGTGTGTGTTTTCTGTTTGTGAGAGTGTATTTGTGCATGTGTGCATGTGTGCATGTGTGCATGTGTTCATGTGCATGTTCATGTGTTCTGTGTGTATGTGTGCATTGTTCATGGGGCATGTGTCATGTGTTCATGTGTGCATTGTGCAGTTCATGGGGCATGTGTGCATGTGCATTGTTCATGTGTGCATGTCATGTGTTCTGACTTTATGTACAGGTCAAAGTGTATTTCCTGTCTCCCCCTCACAGGTGCTGAGTTTGGGCTGGTACACTGCAGCAGGGAACCTGATGGCACTGACACAAATAGTGATAATGAGGTAGGTGTGTTGAGGCACAGGCATGTTTGCCAGGGTCTGTCGTTGGGCCACCAATCGACAGTACATAGGTGTCCCCCCCATCCATGCACACAGTCATACTGCCAATACTTCCATCATCACCAATGCCCTTAGCTGAGGGACAGTTACAGTCAGCAATGGCCGGGAACAGTGTGGTATCTATGGCACATGCATCCACACAGCAGCCAACCCAGAGGTCTGGAATGGTACCACATAGGCAGATGTCCAGGGTTCTCGGAGCACTGCTGGTCATCATGCCCCTGGCAGATGCCACAGGTCTTACAACTCACATGTTCCAGGCTGTCATGGAGGCACAGGCACATATGGAACGGTACACCAGACAGGGACTAAGGGCACAGAGGGCACATAACATTGCTTAAATGACAGTATCCATGCCCTAGCAGGTGCCATCCATAATTACACTGGGTCACTGATAGATGTTGGGGTGAGACTTAGATGTCCTCCGCAATGTCATGTCCATGTGTCAGGACAGTGCGGGACGGTTGAGACGTCGATGTGGAGTATGCCAGAAACATCAGCAGCTGGCAGTCACCGGGACATCCCAAGTCACAGCCACTCCTGAGTGCCAGTACCAGCCCCAGCAATGTTGGGGTGGGCTGCCATAGACCATCCTAGAAGCCACGTGCATGTGGCTCTGGCCAGTCCCAGCAGGGACCTGGGTCCAGTGTACATATGTCTACCTCTTAGGATAGTACCCAGTCTGGCTTAGTACCTGATACTTCAGTAGCACCCTGCCAGGCACAGGTACCATATCCGTGGCCAGAGACGGTGATCTGTAAAGCCTGGCAGGTACAGTCTGTGGCTGTCCCACATCCCTATATGGCAGCCACATGGTGGAACTGTGTGCATGCAGACACACACACATAAACCAGACACCTAGGCTAACACATACCCACCATTACATCAACATTGGCCCATACCAGTACTCTTGGCCCTCACACATACACACACACACACATAACGATTGTATGGCTCAATGTAGGCCTCTGGCAAACCAACAACACACCCTGTGCATATGATGAAACCTGTGCCACCTCCTGTCATCTGTAACATTGATGCAGGAACAGGCTAACGTGGTGCTGATGCACAGGGTGACTTTATAGCAGTATAACAATGTTAGCATGTTGTCAGCAGTAAAGTGTAATGATATCCTTGAAGGTGTAGATTTGTAGGCATGATGCATTAAAGCTATGATTGTCAATGTAGTATTGTTTACACCAGTGTTAATTCCAATAGTGTAATGTCCTCCCACATGCCACTTGGCTGATGTGTGTAGTATTGGCAGCACGTGTTAGAGAGTGGACAGTACATGTGGGATGTGTGCAGCACAGGTTTGCAGGTGTACATTTATGAACATGGTGGAGGTGCACTGTCTGCATGTACGTGCATAGTGGACACATGGGCAGGGTTACATGCCCTGTATTACACAGTATTAGCACTCCATAGTTTCTATTGGTGGCCAGTATGCATAGTACTACACACATTTTGTAACTTAAGTACACATGTGTGTATGACATGGTTTGATACTGTGCTGTGGGTGATACTATTACTATCTGTCATTGGTTTGCATTCTGGCAGTATACATAACCTTAACAGCCTCACCATAAACAATCATTAGATGATGTCTTGACAACTGACACACAGATGTAGGACACACAGTAACATTTGTATCCTTCAGGAACTATACTATGCCAGTAACCAGTGGTGTTCACCTGCACCCATTCCTCGGACCACTCCTGTTTGGCATATAGCACTCTTAGGTACAAGCAAACACAGTAGGGATATGTCCGTCCATGTCTGTAAATGCATACTGTGGCCTGTAATGCATTCTCCAGATGACACACACATCCTCTGCAAGGGTATCATACAGACAGATACCTGTTGTCAAACCCATGCTGTAATGCTATAAGCCAACTAAAGCATAGTCATCCACCTTTACAAAATATAGTATCCCCACAATACCACATAGGTAGTAACCCCCAACATGTTGAACAGGTACCAATGTGTACATACAGCCAAGTGTTATGTCATCTCTCCTTTGGTAATCACGTTTCCAAAGGTATTTTGAAATCCCTCGGTGAATCACATAAGCAATAAGGGGTCTGCATGCGTATCCGCAAAGGTTGTTGTACACCTATAATGAATAGCCATCACTGACAGACTTTGCTGCGTTTGAAGAGGTCTGAAATATACCTCAGGCAAAATCCCTCACTTACACTATTCAATAGAGACCGTAATGAGTGTGTGTGACATGGATGACCTAGGCCAGGGATCACTGCAGTGGCTGGGCTTGTCACAAGCATACAGATGTGACCTAAGGTCTGGAAAGTGGCAGCACACTCTGGCAAATATAACAGATGTGTTCATGGAGAAAGCAGGGTTCCCACCAATTAAATAATTGAGGTCACATGTATGTATATGTATTTGCCACACAGCTACCTGACATGCAATGCACATACAGTTGTCATTGTGATATGTCATACAGTAGTAAAAGCAAAACCCACAACACAGAGACCAACTGTGTCACACACATAGAACACACACACACTCACCAAGTGCAGGATTCAAATCCCTACCTAACTACTTTATGATACTAAAGCAGTACGCCTTTACATGGCGTGCTATACACATTATTGCGAGTTCTCCTTTCCACAGGTATATTTGTAGTATGGTGACATAATCTGACTTGACAAAGATAAGTATACCACTTTTAAGGTGTTGTAGTTGTCTCCAAAAAGGTTGTTCCTTTAGAAGGAGAGACACACTCACTCTCTCATACAGTTGTCAAGTACAGGATTCAAACCCATAAATAACTACTTTGTGATACTAGAGCAATACGCATTTACACGATGCACTATGCACATTACTGGGAGTTCTCCTTTCCACAGGTATATTTGTAGGATGGTGACATCATCAGACTTGACAAAAGTATACCACTTTTAAGGTGTTGTAGTTGTCTCCAAAAAGGTTGCTCCTTTACAAGGAGATACACACACACGCAGACACACACACAGACACACACACACTTGTCAAGTGCAAGATTCAAACCCCTACCTAACTACTTCATGATACTAGAGCAGTACGCATTTACATGACACGCTATACACATTACTGGGAGTTCTCCTTTCCACAGGTATATTTGTAGGATGGTGACATCATCAGACTAGAAAAAGTGGGTTACATTAGGTGACATTAGGTGGGCTACATAGAAGGAATTTCTAAACACTTTGGCAATGTGATCATCAAAGAAGAGTTTACTATCTACCTGGGTCCCCAGGGCCATAATTACATTCTCTGTACATACTGGATTACCACCTATGTGGTAATTTGTGTGCACTTTGTCTTATCTAAAGGGGATGAATATGCATTCTTTGGTATTCTGCTTGAGGGCATTGTTTTGACACCAGGTATCGGTCTCTGTAAGACACTTCTGGAGGATATCTGTGTCAGCCATAGAGTCGACTATGGACCACAGTTAGCAGTCATCTGCAAACTTGTTCAGCCATACTCCTCCCATGTTTGCCTGTACCTCTGAACAGTATATACTGAATGGGTAGGGTCCTAGGACCAAGACCTGTGGGATGCCATTTGTGACTGGTTTAGAGTCGGACATGACACCCGCAACTCTGAACATGTGTATTTGATCTGTGAGCCAGTTGGCCACCCATCCTGTGACATAGCTGTTAATGTTCAAGCTGGTAAGCTTGTCCATGATGCCAGAGTGGGAAATGGTGCCAAAAGGCCTTAGTGATGTCCAGGTGGGCTGTGTGGACTACTTTCACCTCCATCTATGTCCTTGGTAACTGTTTCAAATAAGTCAACTAGATTTAGGAGGCAGAATCTACCTTTAACAAAGCCAAGTTGGGTAGAGTCCAGTGTCTGGAGGTCCCCAATGTCTCTGTTCATGGGTTCCATGATAATTTGCTCCATAACTTTGCAGACCAGGCTGAGTAGGCCTATAGGGCAATGGTTTCCTGGTTCTGTTGTGACACCCCCTTTGTGGAGCTGGATGACTGTTGCTGTATGCCATTCTTTGTGTACATAGCCTGTGGCAAGGTTGAGTCTGGACAGTGAATGTAGATGAGGGTGTAGTTCCTTTTGGGCTGGGGTGGCCTGGGAACCATCCAGTCCCATTGATGCTGTGTTCTTAGCTTTGGGAGGGCTGTTTTACCTGCATGTCCATGAAATCTGGCTCTGCATTCTTCTGGGATGGACACAGGCCCTTTGGGGGATGGGGTTTGCACTGAACTTGTCCCCCAGGATGTGGGCGATGTAAGTTGGTTCAGTGGATCTTTTTGCCATTTTGCAGTAGCTGACAGCATATTTGAGAGTTGCCACCTAAATGTTGTATAGCCAACTTTTTGTTTTAACCTTGCAATTTTTTTCCAAAAAGAAATTTTTTCCCAAAATGATCAGTGATCCTCCTTTTAATTGCCCCTTTGTTTCCTCCTTCTGTGGCATGTGGACCCCAATGGTTTCCCATTTTGGAGGTGCATCTTGGTTTTATTAGATCCATGCATCCTGTAGATGCTCATAGAATGCACTTGTAAATAATTTGGATTGTATAGCATTATCCTATAGCAAGGGGCTTTGAACTTTCCACTTT
>NW_025057164.1:0-2500 GCF_019279795.1 Protopterus annectens | reverse complement strand
TTGTTGCACCAAAGGGATGACTATACACTTTTGACATTTAACGAGGAGCCATGGCTCTGGCACCAGTTGTCTGTTTCTATGAGGCCCTTTTGGAGGATGCTTGTGTCGGCTGGAGAGTCAGTTATGGTGCCCAGTTTGCAGTCATCTCTTGAGACTTGGTCAGCCACAGTCCTTCCGTGTTGGCCTGTACCTCCGAAAATATATACCGAACAAGAGGTCAGGACTGAGCCTTGTGGGGTTTCCTGTGGTTTTGGAGTCTGACATGGCTCCACAGCAATTCTAACCATGTGGAGTTCTGTCCTTGAGCCAGTTTGCAATCCATCTAGTGACATAGGGTTTATATTTAAGCTGGTGAGCTTATCTATAATACTTAAGTGAAGTGTGTATCGAAGGCTTTATATGAGGTCCAGAGTAGGCTGTGTGGACACCTTCCCTAAATCAATAAGCAGTGATATTTCAAAGAAATCAACCAGGTTTAAGAGGCAGGATCTTGCCCTTAGCAATGCCGAACTGGGTAGGATCCAGTGTCTGTAGGTCCCCAATATCTTTATTTAGCGAGGTCCATGATGATCCTTTCCATAGCTTTGCAGACCAAAACTAGTCAGGCTTATGGGCGATAGTTTCCAGGATCGTTGGGGGCACCACCTTTATGGAAGGGACCACTGTTGCTGTCACGCCACTCTTTGACTGTGTATCCTTAGTAGTAGGCTGAGATTGAACAGTAGTTTATGTTTATCTAAGTTCATAGGGATGTCTGGGGACGCTCTGCTGGGATGAATGTTGCCCTTTTGGTGGGGAGGGGTTTGCGCTGAACCTGTCAGCTAGGAAGTTGGCAATGTCTGCAGGTTCAGTGTATTTTGTCATTTTGGACTAATTCTGAGCATATCTGGGAATTACCACCCAGGTTCTTAACATAACTAAAGAAGCCTTGTGATTATCCTTAGTGTCCTGTACAATTTTCTCTCGAGAAGCTTGCCTTGAACAGGAATTTTTGTAGTGCCCATAGTTTTTTGCTAATACTGATCAGTGATGCCTTCCCTTTTGGGATTTTGCTCTATCATTTAAAAGTGACACCTCCAACCTATTGTATATAGTTTGTTTATGATAGGGTCCTGAATTTGGGGCCGTCTACCTTTGGAGGGATTGGGTCTTAGTTTGTTGGGGATGCTGATCGGCCATTCCTAGTGTTCTAGAATATGTTTATAAAGGATTCTGTGGTTTGGGCTGTGTGCTGCAGGCCCAGGGCTTTCGAAGGATTCCACCTCAGTTTTGAGGGTGTGAAATTTGGCACAGAAGTTTTTCACCTTGTGGTTTTCTGGGCGGGGTTTGGGGTCGGGATGTGAATATCCAGTGAGATTAGTTTATGGTGTAGTCTTGATGAGGATACACTTCTGGACTTTGGAGCATAGAGTCCCCATGTTGGTGATAATCAGGTCCATTATGTTTTCCCCCCTCTTGTGGGTGGTAACAAGTTCCATAGCATTTGAGTTTATAAATTCTGAACCTTTGAGCTAGGGTGTTGGAGCTAGGTAATGCTCCCAGTCTATGTTTGGGTAGTTAAGTCACCCAATATAATGGTGTTTGGGGAGACCTTCACTTATTTTCAAATGTTCTCAGAGGCAGTGGGGTTCCTGGAGTATAGGAGAAGGTGGTCTGTGGCAGGCTATGAAGCTGGAAGGGCAGTTTTACCCACTGTTAGTTGCACATGGATAGTCTCTGATGGCAGTGCTTTGCCACCAACCTGGAGGGTGGGTATCTTGATGAATATGTCGATGCTCCCACTCCTTTTGTTAGTTCAGTCAAGTTTTGGGGCCAAAAGCATGGTATGAGGTATAACCTGGTAGTGCTGGGGTGCTCTCGGGGCCCTGAACCAGGTTTCTGTTACTACTTGCAGATATCGATGTTCTCCATGCTAAGGAGGTTTGATGCGTGCATCTTGAGGTTTGAACTTCTGGCGTTGAATAGCATTGCTGCTTAGTTTCTTATCCCTTGTGATACCTATGGAGGTGAGGGTTTGTCTTTTTGAGCCTTGCCTAAAAAGGCACTATAGAGTGCTTAAGAGCCTTTGCCAATATCCAAAAGCCCAGGGGTGACAGGTGCAAGTACAAATCTTCCTAATTTAGGTGAATGCGGGGCAGTATTGACCAAATATTTTGTATGCATGATTTTACTCAACTACGGTGTCACAGCTAGAGGCTGTGGTGGTGCAATGGTTAATGTTTTCGCCTCACAGCATGAGGTCCTCTGGTTCGATTCTCAGCTGGAGTGCCTTTTTACAGAGTGTGCATGTCTTCCCTGCAGTTGGGTGAACTTTAAAGACATTCAGGTAGGTGCATGGGTGTGTCTTCTTTGAAGGTTGGGTGCTGGGCTGGCAAATTGATACCATAAAGATCCACTGCCAATCATTGCTGAACTGATGATCCTGGTGACCCCCTAACTGGGGCTTCAAAGAAAGACTTTTAGACTAGGTCACAGCTGAAGTAGTCACCTGTCTAGTTTT
>NW_025057163.1:0-6884 GCF_019279795.1 Protopterus annectens | reverse complement strand
GTGTGGTAACACCGGTCACTCAGGGCATGAAGTGTAGTGACTTTGGAGAATTTTTACCATGGTTTCTAAATGGGGGTGGAGGCAGATGTGGATATCTAGTAGCTTATGGTGATCGGACCAAGGAGACATTGACTTCATGTGTGGAACACCGGTCACTCATATTGGTAATGACTAGATCTGGGATACTGTTGCCCCTGGTGGGAGTGTGGATAAGTTGATCCAGGGCATTGGAGTTTATGAATTCCAGAAAGCGTTGAGCGAAGGAGTTGGTACATGAGTAGTTTTCCCAGTAAATGGTAGGGTAGTTGAAATTGCCCATTATTAGGGTGTTTGGTTGAACCCTAATATTTTCCAGTACAGCAAGAAAAGTGGAGTGGGAATCCTGGGGCATGGTGGGTGATCTGTAGCAAGCTACAATTTGTATTGCAGTTTTGCCCAGAGTTAGTTGCACTTGGATAACTTCAGCTGCATTATGCTGAGCAACTAGCCTGGAGGTGTGGATATCCTTAATAAATATGGACACACCTCTGCCTTTGGTGTTCCGGTCCAGGTTACATGGTTGAAAAGTGTGGTATGCGTTATAGCCTGGTAGTACAGGGGTGCTCTCTGGAGTCTTGAACCAGGTCTCAGTCACTGCACAGATATCAATGTTCTCCATTTTAAGGAGTGCCTCGAGTGAGTGCATTTTGAGATTTAGACTTCTAGCATTGAGTAGCATCACCCTCAGTTTTTGCTTGCCTGTTCCTGTTATGGTGGTGAATTTGCCATTTGTACCTTACCTAAAAAAGGCACTATAGGGGCGGCAAGAACCTTAGCCAGTATCCAGAATCCAGGAGTGACAGGTGCAGGCCATCTCTGGCAAAGCATCATGGTCTGTCGACCATGTCATCTCAGGCAGACAGATACTGGATCCATTTAGAATGGCACCAGAAGCTTAGCCAATTGTTGAAGTCAATCATTTTGTCCTTGTACTGTGGCATCATTCTGGGTGATGGCAGAATGCTACTCAGAGCTAGGGTCATACCTGCCTGGGCTACAAGATCGGAGAGCTCTTCCATGTCTCTTTTCATGTAGTCCAGGGAGGTATGTCTCAGGTCATTCACACCAACATGGACAATGACAGAGTCATATTTGTACTTGTTGTGGAGTGACCTGAGTGCGTGGGTTATGTGGTGGATCCTGGCACCCGTCAGGCAGCTGACAGTAACCTTCTCCTTGTTTAGCCTGGTGAGTGGGACATCAGTGTGCCTGACTATAGAGTCACCTATGACTAGTGCATTGGGTATGTTGTTTTGCCTTATTGGCTGTGGTTGAGTGGCACACTGAGTCTGTGGGCTGTGTGTCATTTGGGTTGTGTTGGGGGGTGGAGGTTGCTTGCATTTCTGCTTTGGAGATCTCTGTTGCTTGAGCAGATTATTATTGAGAGCCTCTGCAAATGTTTTTGTGTTTCTATGTGTGGATTTTGGTGGTGTAGGTTTAGTGAGACTATGTGATGAGTGTGGTGTGGTGCAAGTGTTTACCTTCTCCTCTTGACTGTCAAGTTCAGTCTTGATTGGAGAGAGCTTTACCTCCAGTTAGGCTAGATAAGTGCATCTCTCACTGGTTGTAGTGTTGGATGGTAGAAGGAGAGGGTTGTCTGTGTACATGAGGCAATTTCTACATTGTCCCAAGATGCCCTGATTCATCAGATAGACAGGAGAGAACACTGGGAGCTGACCCTTGGACATGCCTGAATAAAAAACTATTTTCCTCTAGATAAGTGAGGAAAATGAGTGCAAGAGCTGTTTTTCTCTAAGCAAGTGAGGAAAGTATGTACCAAAACTGTTTTCCTCTAGGTAATGAGGAAGGTTGAGTGCTGTAGTAATTAGTAGTTTATTTAGTGCTTACAAGTTCTGAACAAGTGCTGATCACGAATAATCAAATTCAAGTGCTAAAAGTAAGAATCTGTGTCTGGACTAAACTAGTTACAGGAAAAGGGGGAAACAAGTGCAAATGTGGGCTTTTAAATCAGAAAGTTGAGAGAGATGGAAAAACTGCCCAAACAGCCAGTAACTAGAATTTCTGGGCCAGAACCACTCCTTATGTGGTAGACAGGTTACCTAGTGCTTACCACTCCCACTGATAAGCTAGAAGGCTTCCCTCCAACGCAGAAAGCTTGAGGGGCTCAGAAGCTTACATGCAGTCCTGGATACAGCAAATCTGAATCTGGACTACACTAGTTGCAGGAAAGGTATTTTTTTTATATATACAGAAAAGTATCTAAAACCACAGTCAAAACAATTCAAATGCAGTGCAAGCTATCACACTTGAGTATGTAGCAATGTTAGACCAAACAGTTTAAAAAATGCAATTAAATTAAAAATGACTAAAAACAATGCAGAAGGAGTCTATTAGGTAGAATGAGGTAAAGAGATGGGACTGGGGGGAGTGTCCCAGATGAAATCTACAGTGGGGGCGGGCAACTGCAAAAGCCTCTAAATTTAAATAACACAACAGGAATAGGGAGGGTGAGTAGGGGAAAAACAACACCTTCAGCAGAGATCTGAAAAAGTATACAGTGAAGCAAAAATAGTGCACAACTCTGAAGTCAGCCAGCAATGATATAAAATTAGTCAAACAGTTACCAGTACACAACTCTGAAGTGCCAGAAAAATATACTCAGCTTTGTATATCTCCAGATAGTTTGAAGAGCACTCATTCAGGACACAGGAAGGCTCCAGCAATGTTACTGACTTCATATCCCTGATAGGACATATGTTGCAGCAAACCCTGTTACAACAGTAAATGTATGAGGTTATCACAGCAACATGTCAATACTGGCCCTGTGTATGTGCTTCCAGCCACAACTCTCTCAACCTTTGTACATATTTCGTGCATGAAGTGGTGCATATGTGCTATACACCATGATTAATGTCATCATATCTGATAACAAGCCAGCGAGATATCAGACTGCTACACATGTTATGCACAATAGGAGTTATATTTGATGACATAACCTGGACATTCTGTGGATGTTTGTACAGTACTGAGGTCTGTGTACTTATGGTGAAGGGACAGTGTTTTATTGTTAATATGTACTTTAGCCTGTGTACAGACTGTGGTGGATGTCATTGTTCTAGTTCTGTCCTATCTGATTTTAAATGCTGCCTGTAGAAAAACACAAATGTCCCATACAGACAGCCATCAAAAACTGTTAACCCCCCATTATATGTAGGGTCAGTCTGTGAGTGGCATATGAGGATGGTGTAACAGATAGTCATATACTGTAATATTATGCTAGCAACTTTGGGGTGGGCTGTGTTCACATTGGTTGTGGTTATGCCTTTCACACAGGTGTATCTTACCTGTGCGGGACATGCCTGTAGAACCTGCTATTTTGCAGGTACAGGGCATTCCCCATAGGAGATGTAGGCCGTGTTGAGCCAGTTGCCTGCACAGTGCATTGTTACATGCCTAGCGCTTAGTGTATTTCCCAGTGAGATGTCATGTCAATCTTGCCAGATGTACTGCTGGGGCCTCTTAACAGTCATGTATGTCAAAACAGTGGGATGCTGTACAGATGTATGTCTATCTAGTGGTATTGTTTGGCTGTAAAAGTTATTATGTGTCAGGCCAGACAGGGGGGGTGAATGCATAACCTATGTGCAAATGTATACAGTCGTTATATGTTATACCCATCTTGGCTTTTTCATCCATATTTCAGGCTGGTAAAATGTTGTTTTAAGGGGTTTTGTGCCCCTGGGCTGTACAGGTGTGTCAGAATGTCCACAAAATTGGCCCAAAAGCCCGCTGCAGTCCACAGGGCATTATGTGCTAAAATGTACTATGATGTCCTTAGGAATTTTCAGAGCCATGGCACACATGTTAAAGCAGATGTGACCTCCCCACACCATGTCTGTGAAGACAATCCCATGACAAAAATAGTCTCTAATATACCTGCTATACATACCTGACATCCCCCTTTCACACATTGGGACAATACAGGCTGGGGGACACCCATGTCCAGGACATATGGTGAAAAAGTACAAAAATTTCCCGATAGCTTTTTATATATATATATATATATATATATATATATATATATATATATATATATATATATTAAAATATAATTATCATGTTTACAATTACCATGTCGGGAAACCCTACTATTCCTACATCATGTGGATGGTCCCCTTTTCATTTTCCCGTGTGATGGACATCCTCCTGTGTGTGGGGATCAGTGTTACAGACAGCAGGGAGCAATACCTTTTTCAGAGTCACTCAGGGAGCTACATATTTGTAGGAGGTTCAAAAACTACAGACAGAGTGTGAGAAGTTGTGTTATGCTTTGTATAGTACGGTGTACAGGGGGTGTGTACATACTAGTTTACCGGAATGCATTCTGTCATAGCTCTCCTGGGCCTATCCTCTTTGGGGGCCAGAGGTGTGCCTATCATGTTTTTTCTGTCCCCCCACAGATCCTGTGTCAGATATTTCACTGGAGTGTGTGTGTTGAGTGCTTCAGTACATGGCTACATCCATTTCTGTTTCTAACCTCAATTCCCACTAGGTATGTTGCAGACTATTGTGTAACACAGCAACTTGTTTGTGTATGGCAACAGTTTTCCACATATGTGCCTGTGTTCCAGCCTCTGTCCTCCACCTACATCCAAGCTTTGCACATATGACATGCTGTGGGTTGTTCTGTAGTGGGCTGTGAGTATATCACACTGCCATTGCTGCCATCAGTCCAGTGCTGGTATCCCCACACATATGGTGGGCTGGGACCATATATTGTGGGCTCACCTACACAATACATTGTGCCCTTATGCACTCCAGAGGCCAGTGTATGCAACAGTGGTATAGGGCCCCTGTATTATTGAGTCTAGGAAGCACCATAAATGACCTAGGCTGTTACAAAATGTGGGGGTATCAGGGGGTGAGCTGCCTTAAATTATCTGGATGTACCGTACCATATACTTTACCTGTATTTACATTACTTACATAAATTGGATTAATGCAAGCCTACTGCCTCCTCCCATACAGACTGTTCTGTTTGTCAGTGTGCTTGTGATGGTGTCAGTTATGCCTTATGTAACAGTTACAACCCATTTAGTCACATGACGTCTTTACCACCTAGTGATTTTGTACAGAGTGTAGACAGAGGCTGCTAAACTATACTCCTGCATAATATACTGTTGATTGTTTGGTGTCTTGTGGCCCAGTCTGTTTTCACTATTGTACAATTTGAAGGGCTTGGCCTGGACAGCAACAGATGTGAACCTTTCCAGGCTACTGTATTAGTATAACTGTTTTACAGTTGCATTACTCTGTTTTTATGGATGTCAGTGTCTAAACAGCTATATGACATGGCATATAGAACCGTAATAATACACAATTAAAGGTTTTCCATTTCTGCAAACCTGTGTGTGGTATTTTTTCCTATGACCTCTCTGTGGGTATATGCTGCAGGCAACAATTGTCATTTGTATGGGTGGCCCATAGAGTGTCCAGTTGTTTAGGTGTTAACTGTAGGCATAGTGGCTGTTCCATATTGTGTACACCTTCTATATATGTATCTTACTGTACATATATCTGCTGTGTATATGTAGTCATATGTATATCTATATCTATCTATATATATATATATATATATATATATATATATATATATATATATATATATATTTTCCTATTTGTACATTTCAATGACAAAATTTTAAAACCCTGATTTATATGACAATTGTATCTTATGCAATGTTTGTTTCTTGGAGCATTATAACAGTTGGGTAATTTAGCTGTATGGTTTTAACAACAAGTGCTGGGTTCCTATTAAGTATGTGGGAAAATGTGTTGTCTGTATATGTATATTTTAAAAATTTTATATATATATATATATATATATATATATATATATATATATATATATATATATATATATATATATATCTGTATCTGCATATCTGTGTCTGTGTATCTGTATATATCTTACATTTTACATTTCTATGGGCAGATGTATGCAAGTTACCCAAAACAATGACATATACATATGTAATATGTTAACATCTTGTGCCCATGTATGTTTGTATCTGCAACACTTTAGTGATTTCATGTTTGGCTGTTATGTGTTTACAAGACATATAGTGTGTGGGTTCATTATGGTTTCATGTGGAAATATGTTTTGTTAATCTGCCATTGCTATCTACACATGTTATATATATATATATATATATATTATATATATTATTTCTTCTTAATATATAATTTTGTCTATATAGCTACAATATATATCTGCATACATATATGTAATTGTGTTATGTAGACATATAGGTGTAGACACATATATTTATATAGTATCTAATATGTTCATTATATATTATATATATATATTTTAAATATATATCTACATATATATAGTTGTATCTGTTTAATATAATTTATTTACACACACATACATCTAGATGTTGGTATACATTCTCTGTACTGTTGCATGACTGGCTGGATGATATGTTTCTGAAAACATCAGATTTATTTATGTCTGGCATGGCTTAGTGGTAAATCACTTGTCTTGGTGTGCAGGGTCCTGGGTTTGAGCCTTGCAGAGCTGTTTATTTTGTTGCTGGCAGAACAGGTTGGATACAGAGTGATTAAGGCACTTTAAAGCAGTTTAAGTGGGGTTGCAGTTTGGAGTAAGCACTTAACTTCCGTTACAGTTCTTACACTCAGCTTCATTGCTTAACCTGTGGTTGCTTACCCTGCCCAACAGGCTTAAACCAAATTCTGCTAAAAGTGCTACTCCTGCTTACCCTGTGCTAATTTCTTTAAAAGAAAAAAAGGGGTGGGGGGGGTAGGGAAAAAAAGTGGGGGGGGAAAATTTTTGGGGCAAAAAAGAGGGGGAAAAA
>NW_025057162.1:0-5921 GCF_019279795.1 Protopterus annectens | reverse complement strand
TTGCATGAGTTACATGATTGCAGTGGTAGTTTAGAATAACATGTGCTCTGAATGATATAAATGCAGTAGTAGTTTAGAAAAAGGTGTGGTATGGGTTATATAGACAGAGTAGTAGTTTAGAATAAATTGTGGTATAGGTTATATAGACGCAGTAGTAGTAGTTTAGAGTAAGGTATGGTATGGGTGATATAAATAGGTTCATAGGTTCATACTAGGCTGTCTGCCCTAGGGCATTTATAAGCCTAGCCAGAGTGTGTTTGGCTTTCACCACCCATTTGGAAAATGAATTTTGCATATACCCTTTTCGAGGTTAGTATACTGTGCCTTGTTCTAACATGGTGCGACACTGGAAGTGATACCCGGGTAGGTAAACCTACAATCTCCCATCCACTCATCAAGATTTCTCTTGAAGAGACTCAATGAGGGACTCTGCCTAACCTGGACTGGGATTTTATTCCAGAGTGAAGGGAGCCTCTGGGTTATGAATCTGTCCCTCCAGCATGTCCTATTTATTTCAGTGCTGAGCTTCAGGTCTCTGGGGCGAAATACACTTGGCTCGAGTAGGGGGATTTGGATTTTCTGGAGGTGCAGCATGTCCATTAATGGTCTGGGTTAGACATGGTTTTATATGTCAGGCACAGATTGCCTCTGAGCAGCATGCTCGCCACTGAGTAGAGGCTGGAGTTTCTTTAACTTGGGCAATACTCTATGGCATCTGTTTGAGCCCCTTTGATCCTCTTGGTGAGGGTACTTTTGGGGTCTTTCCAGTTGCTTTGCAGTGGGTGTCTGGTAAGGTAATTTTTTATCCCAAAAGGGCATTGTACTCTCAATTATGGGCCTGATGAGGGATGAAAGTAAAGAGGTACCTTATGATCTCCCCTAGGTCTAGGTGTGAATCCCTTCAGCGATTAGGTATGGGCTATATAAAATGTTTTTCTAACCACTTTGGCCATGTGGTTTTCAAATGAGAGATTACTAATGTAACTTGCAGGTCCCCAGGTCCCTAATTTACTTCTTCCATTCAGACTAATGGATTTACCACCTATGTGGTAATTTGTGGGCACTTTGTTTTGCCAAAGGGATGACTATACCACTTTTTAGGGGTTACAAGCTTTTGAAGGCCATGGCTCTAGGCGCCAGTTGTCTGTTTCAATGAGGCCCTTTGTAGGATGCTTGTGTCGGCTGGAGAGAGTCCAATTATGGTGCCTAGTTTGCAGTCATCTGTGAACTTGGTCTTGACCCTTCAGTCCTTCAGGTTGGCCTGTGCACCTCCAAGAAATATATACCGAACAAGAGAGAGGTCCCAGGACTGAGCCTTGTGGGGATGCCACTTGTAACTGGTTTGGGAGTCTGGACATGGCTCCCAGCAATTCTAACCATGTGGGTTCTTGTCCTTTGAGCCAGTTTGGTAACCCATCTTAAAGTGACATTGGGGTTTTAGTATTTAACCTGTTTAGCTTATCTATCATGCCTGAATCTTGGTATTGTATCAAAAGGCTTTTGCGAGGTCCAGAGTAGGCCTGTGTGGACCACCACCCTCGTCAATGGCCATGGTGACTGTTTCAAAGAAATGTCTGACCAGGTTTAAGAGGAGGATCCACGCATATAAAACCTTGAACTAGGGGTAGGATCCAGTGTCTGTAGGTCCCCAATATCTTTATTTTATAAGGTCCATGATGAAGTCCTTTCCATAGCTTTGCAGACCAAGCTAGTCACCGGGCTATGTGGCTGGTGGTTTCACGGGATCCGTTGAGGCATCACCTTGGTGGAGAGGGACCACTGTTTGCTGTATCACGCCACTCTTTTGGGCACATTGTATCCTGTAGTAAGGCTGAGACTGAACATTGTGCAGTTTATGTTTGGGTTTGGCTCTCACCAGGAGTTCATGTAGGGACGCATGTGGCCGCCCGGACACCGCCTGGTCCCATTGATGCACATGTTTTTTGCTTTGGGAGGGCGGCTTTCTTACCTGAGCATCTGAGATGTCAGGGGGACAGCACTCTGCTGGGATAGGCATTTCCGTCTCCCTTTGGTGGGCAGGGGTTTGCACTGAACCCTGTCAGCCCCTAGGATGTTGGCAATGTCTGTGGGTTCAGTGTATTTTTATCATTTTGATAAATTTTTGAGCATATCTGGGAATCACCACCTGTTCCCAAACATAACTACAAAGAAAAGCTATTGTGATTTATCCTTTTTAGTGTCCTGTGTGCAATTTTTCTCTTGAAGCTGGCCTTAGACATTAGTTTTATGCAATTGCCCGTAGTTTTTGCTAATACTGATCAGAGATGCCTTCCTATACTTTGGGATTTTGCTCTGTCATGTAGTAGCTTCCTCCTTCTATTGTATAGTTTGTTTTATGGCTGGGTCACACCAGACAGGACGATCTGCCTTTGGAGGATTGGGTCTTGGTTTTATTTGGGATTGTGATGATCCATGCATTCCTGAAGGTGTTCAAGTAGGGAATCGCGCTATAAAGGATTCTAATGGTCCTGGAGCCATATTTTGCACTGGCCCAGGGAACTTCGAAGCGATTCCACCTCGGTTTTGAGGGAGTGTGGAAAATTTTGCTTTAGAGAAGTTTTCGCTCGCCAGGTTTTTCCTGGCAGGGGTTCCAGGGGCTGGGGTCAGGGATGCTAGATATCCAGTGGAGGATTAGTTTATGGTGCTGATCTTTACCAGTGAGGGATACACTTCTGGTCTGGAGCATAGAGCCTCCATGTTGGTTGATGATCAGGTCCAGTATGTTTTCCCCTCTTGTGGGAGTGGTAACAAGTTGTTCCATAGCATTTGAGTTTATAAATTCAAGGAACACTTTGGGCTAGAGTATTGGAGCTGGAAGTAATGCTCTCCAGTCTATGTTTAGGTGATTGAAGTTGCCCAGTATATTAATGGTATTTGGAGAGACCTTCATATTTTCTCCAGTGTTCTCAGAGGAAGAGGCCGAGTGGGGTTCCTGGGTTTCGGGAGGGTGGTCTGTAGCAGGTTATAAACTGGAAGAAACAATTTTACCCCACTGTTAGCGGTTGCACTATGAGTAGTCTCTGATGCTTCTCGCGGGTTGCTGTGGCCACCAACCTGGAGAGTGTGGGTATCTTCAGCCGATCTAATATTGATACCTCTCCCCCTCGCTTTGTGGTTCTACGGTCCAAGTTTTGGGGCCTAAAGCATGGTAGGCTGAGGTATAACCTGGTAGTGCTGGGGTGCTCAAGGAGCCTTGAACCAGGTTTCTGTTACCTGTAGATATAGATGTTCTCAATGCTAAGGAGAAGTTTCGAAAGTGCATGCATCTTGAGGTTTAGACTTGGCGTTGAGTAGCTTATTACTCTTAGTTTCTTATCCCCTTGTGATACCTATGGAGGTGGGTTTGTCTTCTGAGCCCTTGCCTAAAAAGGCAGCACTATAAAGGTGTAAGGCCTTTGCCAGTCATCCAAAGGCCCAGGGGTGGCAGGTTGCAGAAAGCCGTCCTAGTGAAGCTTATCGTGGCTTGACGAAAGCATGTCATCCCAGGCTGACAGGCATTGATCCCCTTTGAAATGACACCAATACTTAAGCCAGTTGTTGAAATTTGATCCATCTTGTCTTCATATTGTGGCATCAGTTCTTGTGAGGGTAAGATGCTACCAAGGTCAGAGGTCAAACCGGCCTGGAGCCATGGCTCATTGTGAGAGCTCCCCATGTCTCTCTTTTTCATGTAGTTTAGGGAGAGGTACATCTCAGGTCATTCACACCAGCATTACGGACAAATTGACTGAGTGCATATTTGTACCTTGGAGTGACCTGAGTGCTTGTGTGTTATAATGCAAGGCGGATCCTAGCACACGCATTGTGACAGGTAGCTCCACCGTGACTTTCTCCCCTTGTTCAGCCTGGTGAGGCGGGACGTCAGTGTGCCTGACGATAGATGTCACCTATTAGGAAGTGTATCAGGAATGTTTGCGTTTAGCCTTAAGGGCTGTGACTATTCAGCACACACTCGGCTTTCGTAAAGCCAAGTATGTTGCATAATGTTTTGTTTCCCTTTTGGGGTAGTGGTTGTAGGTGTCTGCTTTTAGAGGTCTCTCTCTGTTGTTGTTTAGGCAGAGCTTTTTATTTAGAGCCTCCGGAGTATGTTTTGTGGGTGTTTATGTGTTTGGTTTCCGTTGTCGTGGTAGGTCTCTGTGCCAAGGACTGGAATTGTAGTGAGTGTGGTTTCCTTCTCCTCCTGACTGGTTACGCCAGTACCGGGAGTTGAGAGAGCTTAGCCTCCAGTTTGGCTGCTATGGTTTGCATCTCCACATGTGTTGGAATTTGTTGGGAGGAGGAGAGGTGGGTTCATCTGGTGCATGAGGCGGTTGTAACATTGCCTCCTCAAAGATCCTTAAATTCACCATAGCTGGACCGGAGAGGAGATTGACAACTGACCTTTGGACATGCTAGAATAGTATTGAGAATTCCTTTATAATTGAAAAAAGGGCCAATGGGGAGCAAGGTACCTCAAGGGCAGCGTTTGTGTGGGTGTAGTGCTTTTAATTTTTTAGTGCTGAGGCTTATATAATTGCTTTAGTGAGCAAGATGCCAGAGCTTTAGAGTAGGAATAGAGTGTTTATTATGAGAATCTAGGGTCATCTCTAAGGAGAAAAAGTGAAGAGCCAGACTTTGTGAATAGCCGAATGGTTTAAACTCAGTTGCTGCGGGCTGCCCGTGCTTCACTGCTCAAGCAAAATCGCTGTTCCGACAAGCCGCGCTTAAGCAAAAATCAGCGCGAAAGCCGCCGCTTCAACCGGGTTTTATACAGGAGGGACTTGAAAGAGCTAAAAAGTGGCCCAAAACAGCCGCCACAGACTACCGTGATTCTTGTGTGCTGGGAACCTCCTCCCAGGGAATGAATAGGCTGCCCTGCCTCGCTCCCACTGCCACTGGTGAACAAAGAAGCCTCCACCCCAACCAAGGAAGAGGAAATGGGCAACACAGGGAACTTTTCAAAAGTCCAGAATACAGCAGAAGCCTGTATTTGGACTCACTCTAAATCAGGAAAGGTCAGGAAACAAGGATCATTTTGTTGTTTTTTTTTTCTTTTTGCAACAAACAGCAGGAAAATGCAATAAACATGTAATACAGGCTGGCACAGCTTGAGTACTGCAGCCCTCAACAGACATAATGCAACAAACAGGACAAACTTTAAAAAGGAGTGCAGGTCTACAAAAGCTCAACTTTCTGAACAAGTTTAAAACAGTTCAAGAAGCAGGAAATACTTGCGG
This sequence comes from Protopterus annectens, assembly GCF_019279795.1. Classification (NCBI taxonomy): domain Eukaryota; kingdom Metazoa; phylum Chordata; order Ceratodontiformes; family Protopteridae; genus Protopterus; species Protopterus annectens. Next base: position 684 of record NW_025057162.1, on the reverse strand, counting down.
TTTAGCGGCTAGATCGGACAGCCACCCAGGTAGTAGCAGGAAAAAAAACACTTTATCAGGTTAGCAGTCCTCTTTTAGCCCCTCTGCTGCTAGCAAACTTTTCACTCTCTGCGCAGGACCACAATAAGATTGGCTGAGTAGTAACTTAGGTGCAAAACCGCTACTAAAGCTTGGTTTTATACAGGAGGCACTTGAAAGAGCTTGTGAAATTGGTCTTCAAAACGCCAATAGACTACCAGATTCTTGCTGCTGGGAACACTCACTCCAAGGGATAGATAGGTTGCTCAAACCCAATCACACTTGGGTGAATGACAAAGAGCTAGGCCTCCCCATCCAAGAAAGGAAAACAAGCAACACAGGAACTTTCCAAAAGTCTACACCTAATTCTAAACTACGACTGTGTCTATATAACCCGTACCACAAAATGCAGCAGTAGTTTAGAATAAGGTCATGACAGATTTCACTCTATAGATGCAGTACTAGTTTAGAATAAGATGCAGTATGGGTGATATAGATGCTGTAGTAGTTAAGGCTCAGGTGCCGTATGGGTTATATAGATGCAATAGTAGTTTAGAATATGATTTAGGTTATATAAGGCACAAGTAGTATAAATAAGGTGGTTGGTTTTAAAAATAGTAGTAGTTTAGAATAAGCTGTGGTATGGTTTAATTGATGGAGATGTTG
>NW_025057161.1:0-6339 GCF_019279795.1 Protopterus annectens | reverse complement strand
TCCTTAAAACAAAAACTGAAATAATTTTTACTGGCCTGTAGTTGCAGGCATTTATACAAGTGAGGCCATTGCCTTTCCTGTTTGTTAGAACAGCCCAGGCCAATCCACTTTGATTAATACATTGTAATTATCAGTGAGCAGGAGACAGGAAGGGTAACCCTTTCAATGCCAGCATTTCTTATAGCTGTATATTAATACTAACCCAATCTGTACATGGCTGATATATTGTAACATTGCATAGTTTTCAGTTTATAGAGTTACATTGTTACACTCACTTACTCTTAGGCTGTGTAAAATATAAATAAATGTTTCTTATGAACAGACTGTTCAGGAAAGACAAGGCAGGGAGAAAAAGGAGTGGAGTAGAAATTTATATAAAAGAGATGTGAGGAGTGAGAAAAAGAAGATGAACATAAAACTATGAATGAGGCAAGGGTTCATCCACATTTAGGAGAGAGGAAAACTATCCTGGCAGTTACATTAGAGGCAGCAGGACAGATGGTGGACTGATATCATTTATTTCTTGGCAGATAAAATGTGCGAGAAGGATGAGTGCAGAACAGAATAAAGGACTGGTGTAGGATGAAAAGGGTTAGACTTAAAGGGGAATTGGATTTGCTAAGACCAGACTGAGGGGCTCTGAACTCTATGGTAGAGATGGAGTGGGAACTGATTGAGTTCCTGGGTAATAAAGGGCTTACTGACATGTTGCAGGTCTGCCCCACTAAGATTAACAATAAAGTTTGTTTGTTTGACTCAACATTAAAGTTTGTTTGTTTGACACAAGATACAAGCTGTGGTTCCTTTAAAGACTCTTCATCTGCCTCATTGTGTTTAAGATTAAAATTTTGTCATGGTTTTATACAAAATAGGAGGTGTCAAGAGTGTCTAGTTAAAGAACTATTAACAAGATTTCTTCATGTCACTCTGTGTTAAGTCAAAATGAAGTACGGGTAAGACTGTAGAAGACTGCATTATGCTGTGATGCAGAGGTGTTCAGTGATGCATTTGTTGAACAGGTGCAAATCAGTGCATAAACTAACTACGGGAATAGGTCAAGAAAGAAGTAAGTATGGCTATGTGTGGCTATGGTTCGTGTGTGAGGAATAGGCCAAAAGCAAAAAGAAAATAAGGTTATTGTAGCTACAGTGGAATATGCACTAATTGCAGCCAAGGACAGACCCTAGAGAAGGTCAAAAGTGGGAGTGGAGAGATAGAGGAGGCAGACTACAAGCAGATTAACAAAAAGGTAACAAGGACAGTAAGTGAAGCAAATATTAAAGATTATAGGAATAATTAGGTGGGATCAAGAAGGAGAAACCACAGCTTTATCTACATAGATAAATGAGGAAGGAAGGGGAAAAACTGGCCTGGGTGAGCAAAGACAAGAGAGGATCATAGAAGACTGGGAAAACCAGTCTGCTAGAGAATAATTTGCTTTAGTCTTTAGAAAAGAAACCGAGGGGACAGTGCAATGCTGGGATTGGAGGAGGCGAGTACAGTGAGGACATTGGACAGACACCAGGATAATGAGGAGGACATTTAGAGGGACGTGATTATCCTCATTGATAACAAAGCACAATGGCCTGTTAGGCTACATTCAGCCACATATCAGAAAGGGATAAAACCCTTATGGCACCCCAGATGACTTCTGTTTGAGTAGCAGCATGGGTGCTGAATAAATCAGAGCTGTCAGTGGATCTAGATCTAGTTTTATGACCAGGCTACAGCTTTACTTGATAGGTGAGTGCCAGTACATGCAGCCTGCCTGCACATCAGCTAGGACTTTGATTCTGTTTTACAGGAGGTTCAAAGTAAAACTGAAGGGGGGGTGGCAAGCCCAAGACTGAGATTCACAGTGCTGAATGGCAGGCCTCAGGGTGTTCTGGTGAGACAGGCAATGTCTGTCCTGGGTCTAGTGCATTCCTGTGTATCTGAATCAAACAGATATGAGAGAATAAAGAGAAAGATTAGCCTCTATACTGATAATGACAAAGCACAGGGACCTGATGGGCTGCATCCAGCCTCATGTCAGGAAAGGATAAAACCCTTATGACACCCCAGGTAACCTGTGTTTGAGTAGCAGCAGTGAATAAAAAGCAACATTAGCCTCTTTCCTGATGATGCAAAGTTTGTCACAGCAATGAAGGATGAAAAAGAGTTTAGTAACGGACTTTATTATAAGGGAAACAAAGGATAAAACTGAATGGGGTTTACCAGAAGGGATGGAGAAGACATGCACAGAATATTTTAGGTATGGAGCAGAAGAATGCAAGTAACAGAGGGATATACATTAGCAGTCTGAACAAGTGAGGAGAAAGGTTGTATTTGTGGCTCAAAGCAGCCAAACACAAAGTACTACACTTATGCCACAGCATCATTGCTGTGGACCAATAGCTCGGACTGTGAAAGTGATGGAAACAGAAAAAGAAAAGGATTAGGGGTGCTGATCATACCAGAAATGCACAATATGATCTTTGTATTAATCACTATTAACCTGATATGGAATATATATGGATAAAACTTATGACAATTGTTCTAAGGCTTTAGAAACTCAACAGAATATGTACATCTTTATTCAGTAAATTACTTTACTCAGAGAATCTTATAGTTATACCCATGTAAACAGCATCATCCGTACCTGAGGTATAAATAGGATGGGATCAAGCTTGCTGCTTCCTTGGAGTCATGGCATTAGTGTGAATGATCAGTAAGTGCTGATGATAAAGGAATGCAGTTCTGATATTAAGAAACGAATGCTAATGTTGCATTTGTAGTCAAGACTGAAGCACTTATGTGTGGTAATGTAATAGTAACAAGATTCTTGTTACATTTGTAGCAAACAGCTTGCTAGAATTTCAAGGCACCATTTTTTTTACTTTACAACTTTGAGTTGTGAGGTGCTAACTTGAGGAACTGCAGAGGGCACCAGATAACCGAGCTATGGTTCTTGTCTGTAGCAAATTTATTGTTCTCATCTTTGCTTGACATCTGCTCTGCCACTTCAAAGAACATAATAAAGATGTCTTTAATCACTGTAAAATTTGTTTTCATAACAAGGAAACACTTATTTTTTTCTGTGAACTGCTGCCTTCCCTTGCAACCTTGAGTAAGCATATATTGTACTGTAACCTTATGGCTGGGGGTTGTTTGTCATTCTGCTGATAGTATTTTGCTGCTGGTAGGGTCAGATTTTGCAAAACTGAGGGGGAGGAAAATAACCTACAGAACATGATATGCTGAGTAGAATTGTTCTTTCAAAGAATAAGAACACTTTCCCAGAATACAGAAATAGAAACTCAACATGGAGTCAAGGCTGTGGGGGTGACATTCAACATTAGTGATATTTCTTAATCAGTTTGAGCCCAAAATGTGTATGGAGTCATTCAATGAGCTCACCATGCTCAATAGAGAGTGTTAGTGGTGGGGTGGGTTATAAAGTAATTTGCTAGTTAAATGTCTGGCAACAAAGGGAGTGAATAATCCTCTGGAAATGGAATTTGCCTTTGGGATGAGGAATGTGACCATAATGGAGCCAAGTAGCCAGAACATATGTGGAACGTCAAAATCTGTGTGCAGTTTTAATTTAATGCTATTTCTCAACAGATCATAGTTTAATTCTTAAACAAATCTTTAGCTGGAGTAGGCTGGTTACTTTATTATGTAGTTCCTCTTTAACAACAGTGTGCCATACTTGTGCAGGGATGCTGACAAGCCTTTGGCTGGCTCCCACAGAGCTGTAGTTTGTTAGTATAAAAGGATCAACTCATTGTAAGAAAGTTAGAAACCTGGTTTTGCCTAAGAGGCATTCAGACTATTCATCCTGCTTATAAAAGGAAGAAATGGTGATAGCCATTGTAGATGATGCTTCCTACTGGGACACTTTAATGCTCACATTTTGAATAGTGAAGGTTATTGAGGAAATAAAAGAAAGGAGCAACTTGCCCAGTTTGAACTCTGAAATTTCATTACTGTGTTTCTTTACTAATCTTATATTGTCATTAGTGATCACAATTTTATGACACAATAATGAGGGAATTTAGTTAACTGGAACAGTTTGCCCAAATATTGCAGTAGTGGACTTCTGACTATCCATGGAGTGTCCCTTTCCCTAGGTTCTTTTTGCCTTATGTCTGCTGAGCATTAAGAATTCTACAGTTGAACAGTTGCCCTTTGTGGATGAAAATCCCCTGAACCCAGGAGATGAAACATCTGGAGGAGTCATCATTAAAGCTGGTCATAAGGCTCCTTGTGTCTTTGACAAAATGCTTGCTGTGATGGCATTTTACCAGCTTAACCTCATATACAGTAAAAGGTATCAAGTTTCCCATATCAACGTGGGACTCACTATGTCTTCCTGCATGAGTACAATCTCTCATGCAGTCATTAATTAACTCATTCTCTAGGTATTAATGTCAGAGATCAAGTTTAGATCTTTGATCAGGTAACCCTTGAGCAGTTAGTTTTAATGAATTTGCAACATTTCCTTCAGAGCTAGGTCAAAGACTGCCTTGTAGGCCAAGCACAGATCATCCCTCAGTAATTGGTAAGAAACTGAATACAATGATAGACCTTTTAATTGGTCCATATATGACATGTTGGTTATACCCAGTATTTTTTGGTGAGCAACCTCTGAAGATGCTCCAACTGTGGCAGGTGCCTGGTGAGGTAAATGTCAAATGCTGCATTGTACTCAATTATTGGTCTGACAAGGGCTGAGTACAGTGGTACTATGACATATTAAATCTGGGTGCCATGCCCTTATTTATAAGCTGAGCCACTTTGAAGGATTTCCTCTCCACTGTGGACACATGGTGATCCAAGTTCAGATTACTATCTATCTGAGTACCCACATATCTCACCACTGGGTCCACTGTTAGGAGGGTGCTTTCAATCTTGAAATTTGCAGGGGGTATTTGATTTCCAAAGGGTACTATTATGCACTTCATTGCATTTAGTTTGAGACCATGATGCTGACACCAGTCATTGATCTGCATTAAACCTTTCTGTAGAATATCAACATCATTTGGGGAGCCAATGATAACCCCTAGTTTGCAGTCAACTTCAAATTTGGTCATTGACATTTGTCTTGACATCTGAGAAGTATTTTCCAAACATGAGGGAGCCCAGCACAGAACCCTGTGGTACTCCCCTGGTGACTGGCCTCTTTCTGGATGTGGATTCATCGACTCTAAGCATTTCCCAGGGCAAGGAGGGCTTCTAGGGAGTACAGTTTCTTAAGGCTTCTAGCTTTGAGCAGTATTACCTTCAGCTTGGTATTAGAATGTTTTTACATTGGTATGTCTGTTGGTTTGACACTGTCCTAAAAAGGCACTAAGTGGGTGTCTAAGGCCTTGGCCAGTATTCATAAGCCAGTGCAACAGATGCAGACCATCTCTGGTAAAGCAGCATGGTCTGTCGATCATGTTGTCCCAAATACTGGATCCCCTTGGAATGACACCAGTAGCTAAGCCAATTATAGAAGTCAATCATTTTCTGTTTGTATTGTGATATCATTGTTGGTGAGGGTAGAATGCTTCTTGATGCAAGGCTCATACCAGCATGCGACACAGGGGGATCCTTCTCAGGTCATTCATACCCACATGGACTATGACTGAGTCATACTGGTATTTGGGGTTGAGTGACCCAAGTGCCTGCATGATTTGGTGAATCCTGCCCCCCCCCCCCATCAGGCAACTGACTGTAACCCTCACTTTATCCAACCTGGTGAAGGGGCATCTCTGTGTCTTACTATGGATCTCTTGTGACTGAGATGTTTGAATGTGTGATGTTTTGCCTTGGGGGCATGCTTGTGGAGACAATGTGATGCATATATTTATGTGTAATGGTTGGTGTTGACTTGGTTTTGTTTGCATTTGGTTTTTGAGGACAGCATATGGGAGGCCTCTGAGGTTTTAATAAGCTACTTGTGTGTACCTCTGCATATGTGGGTTTATGTGTCAAGACCTTATTTATTGACGGGACATGATGTGCATGTGATGACATCCTTTTTGTTGTTTGTCAGTATAGGAGGGTCATGTCTCAATTTTCACAATGTAACTACATCTCTCACATACTGGGTTTGTTTGTTTTTTTAGGATTAAGGGGTTGTCAGTATACATGAGACAATTGTTACATTTCTTCAGGATGCCCATGTCCACCAGGCTTGTCACACATACAGTAGGAAAGTGTCCATCCAAGGTTTCAGGTTTTTCGCTATGGGTTTAACCAGGGAGATGAGTGGGGAGATTTAACTGGACTAAGATGACACCACATGGATGAAGAAAATAAAAAAGGGGCTTTCCTACCCCCAAGAGAACTTGGGGAGCTAAAAAATTC
>NW_025057160.1:0-51677 GCF_019279795.1 Protopterus annectens | reverse complement strand
GATGAGGTGTATTCTGATACATTTGCTAAAGTGGTGGATGTGTTATTATAAATATATCTGTGATGCAGTGTATTTTGATAATTTTCGAAGTGTTGGAAGTGTGATTATAAATATATCTGTGATGCAGTGTATTCTGATAACATTTGACAAAGTGGTGGATGTGTGATTATAAATATATCTGTGATGCAGTGTATCCTGATAACATTTGCTAAAGTGGTGGATGTGTGATTATAAATATATCTGTGATGCAGTGTATTCTGATAACATTTGTCATAGTGGTTTATGTGTGATTATAAATGTATCTTTGATGCAGTGTATTCTGACAGCATTTTTCTAAGTGTTGCATGTGTGATTATAAATATATCTGTGATGCAGTGTATTCTGACAACATTTGCCAAAGTGGTGGATGTGTGATTATAAATATATCTGTGATGCAGTGTATTCTGATAACATTTGCCAAACTGGTTGATGTGTAATTATAAATATATCTGTGATGCAGTGTATTCTGATAACATTTGTCAAACTGGTGGATTTGTAATTATAAATATGTATTTGATGCAGTGCATTCTGACCACATTTGCCAAAGTGGTGGATGTGTGATTATAAATATATCTTTGATGCAGTGTATTCTGATATCATTTGCCAATGTGGTGGATGTGTGATTATAAATATCTGTGATGCAGTGTATTCTGATAACATTTGCCAAAGTGCTGCATGTGTGATTATAAATATATCTGTGATGCTTTGTATTCTAATAACATTTGCCAGACTGGTGGATGTGTGATTATAAATATATCTCTGATGCAGTCAATCCTGATAACATTTGCTAAAGTGGTGTTTGTGATTATAAATATATCTGTGATGTAGTGAAGCCTGATAACATTTGCCAAAGTGGTGGATGTGTGATTATAAATTTATCTGTGATAAAGTGTATCCTGATAAGATTTGCCAAAGTGGTGAATGTGTGATTATAAATATATCTAAGATGCAGTTTATTCTGATCACATTTTCCAAAGTGGTGGATGTGTGATTATAAATATATCTGTGACACATTGTATTCTGATAACATTTGCCAACGTGGGGGATGTTTTATTATGAATATATCTGTTTTGCACTGTATTCTGATACATTTGCCAAAGTGTTGCATGTGTGATTATAGATGTATCTGTGATGCAGTGTATTGTGATAACATTTTTCTAAGTGGTGCATTTGTGATTATAAATGTAGCTGTGATGCAGTGTATTCTGATATCAGTTGCCAAAGTGGTTGCTGAGTGATTATAAGCGTATCTGTGAAGCAGTGTATCCTGATAACATTTGCCAAAGTGGTGGCTGTGTGATTATAAATATATTTGTGATGCAGTTTATCCTGATAACATTTGCCAAAGTTGTGGATGTATCATTATAAATACATCTGTGATGCAGTGTATCCTGATAACATTTGCCAAAGTGGTGGATGTGTGTTTATAAATATATTTGTGATGCAGTGTATCCTGATAACATTTGCCAAAGTAGTGGATGTGTGATTATAAATATATCTGTGATGCAGTGTATTCTGGTAACATTTGGCAAAGTGGTGGCTGTGTGATTTTAAATATATCTGTGATGCAGTGTATCCTGATAACATTTGCCAAAGTGGTCGCTGTGTGATTATTAATGTATCTGTGAGGCAGTGTATTCTGATAACATTTGCCAAAGTGGTGGATGTGTGATTATAAATATATCTGTGATGCAGTGTATTCTGATAACATTTGACAAAGATGTGGATGTGTGATTATAAATGTATCTTTGATGCACTGTATTCTGATCACATTTGCCAAATTAGTGGATGTGTAATTATAAATATATCTGTGATGCAGTGTATTCTGATAACTTTTGTCAAATGGTGGATGTGTGATTATAAACATTTCTGTGATGCTGTGTATTCTGATAACATTTGCAAAGTGATGTATGTGTGTTTATAAAAATATCTATGTTTCGGTGTATTCTGACAACATTTGCCAAAGTGGTGGATGTGTAATTATAAATATATCTGTGATGCAGTATATTCTGATAACATTTGCCAAACTGGTTGATGTGTAATTATAAATATATCTGTGATGCAGTGTATTCTGATAACATTTGTCAAACTGGTGGATTTGTAATTATAAATATGTATTTGATGCAGTGCATTCTGACCACATTTGTCAAAGTGGTGGATGTGTGATTATAAATATATCTTTGATGCAGTGTATTCTGATATAATTTGACAACGTGGTGCATGTGTGATTATAAATATATCTGTGATGCAGTGTATTCTTATAACATTTGCCAAAGTGGTGGATGTGTGATTATAAATATATCTGTGATGCAGTGTATTCTGATAACATTTGCCAAAGTGGTGTATGTGTGATTATAAATATATCTGTGATGCAGTGTATTCTGATAACATTTGCCAAAGTGGTGGATGTGTGATTATAAATATATCTGTGATGCAGTGTATTCTGACAACATTTGCCAAAGTGGTGGATGTGTGATTATAAATATATCTGTGATGCAGTGTATCCTGATATCATTTGAGAAAGTGGTGAATGTGTGATTATAAATATATCTGTGATGCAGTGTATTCTGACAACATTTGCCAAAGTGGTGTATGTGTGATTATAAATATATCTGTGATGCAGTGTATTCTGACAACCTTTGCCAAAGTGGTGGATGTGTGATTATAAATATATCTGTGATGTAGTGTATTCTGACAACATTTGCCAAAGTGGTGGATGTATGATTATAAATATATCTGTGATGCAGTGTATTCTGACAACATTTGCCAAAGTGGTGGCTGTGTGATTATAAATATATCTGTGATGCAGTGTATTCTGATATCAGTTGCCAAAGTGGTTGCTGAGTGATTATAAGCGTATCTGTGAAGCAGTGTATTCTGACAACCTTTGTAAAGTGGTGGATGTGTGATTATAAATATATCTGTGATGCAGTGTATCCTGATAACATTTGCCAAAGTGGTTTATGTGTGATTATAAATGTATCTGTGAGGCAGTGTATTCTGGTAGCATTTGCCAAAGTGGTGCATGTGTGATTATAAATGTATCTGTGATGCAGTGTATTCTGATAACATTTGCCAAAGTGGTGGATGTGTGATTATAAATATGTCTGTGATGCAGACTAGTCTGACAACATTTGCCAAAGTGTTGCATGTGTGATTATAAATATATTTGTGATGCAGTGTACCCTGATATCATTTGAGAAAGTGGTGAATGTGTGATTATAAATATATCTGTGATGCAGTGTATTCTGACAACATTTGCCAAAGTGGTGGCTGTGTGATTATAAATATATCTGTGATGCAGTGTATTCTGATATCAGTTGCCAAAGTGGTGGCTGAGTGATTATAAATGTATCTGTGAAGCAGTGTATCCTGATAACATTTGCCAAAGTGGTGGCTGTGTGATTATAAATATATCTGTGATGCAGTGTATCCTGATAACATTTGCCAAAGTTGTGGATGTATCATTATAAATACATCTGTGATGCAGTGTATCCTGATAACATTTGCCAAAGTGGTGGATGTGTGATTATAAATATATTTGTGATGCAGTGTATCCTTATAACATTTACCAAAGTAGTGGATGTGTGATTATAAATATCTCTGTGATGCAGTGTATTCTGGTAACATTTGCCAAAGTGGTGGCTGTGTGATTTTAAATATATCTGTGATGCAGTGTATCCTGATAACATTTGCCAAAGTGGTCGCTGTGTGATTATTAATGTATCTGTGAGGCAGTGTATTCTGATAACATTTGCCAAAGTGGTGGATGTGTGATTATAAATATATCTGTGATGCAGTGTATTCTGATAACATTTGTCAAAGTGGTGGATGTGTGATTATAAATATATCTCTGATGCAGTCAATCCTGATAACATTTGCTAAAGTGGTGTTTGTGATTATAAATATATCTGTGATGCAGTGTAGCCTGATAACATTTGCCAAAGTGGTGGATGTGTGATTATAAATTTATCTGTGATAAAGTGTATCCTGATAACATTTGCCAAAGTGGTGGATGTGTGATTATAAATATATCTGTGATGCAGTGTGTTCTGATTACATTTGCCAAAGTGGTGGAGATCTTATTATAAATATACCTGTGACACATTGTATTCTGATAACATTTGTCGAAGTGGTGGAAGTGTGATTACAAATATATCTGTGATGCAGTCTATTATGACAACATTTGCCAAAATGGTGGATGTGTGATTATAAATATATCTGTGATGCAGTATATTATGACAACATTTGCCAAAGTGGTGGATGTGTGATTATAAATATATCTGTGATGCAGTGTATTCTGACAACATTTGCCGAAGTAGTAGATGTGTGATTATAAATAAATCTGTGATGCAGTGTATTCTGATATCATTTGCCAAAGTGGGGGATGTTTGATTATAAATATATCTGTTTTGCAGTGTATTCTGATAACATTTGCCAAAGTGGTGGTTGTGTGATTATAAATATATCTGTGATGCAGTGTATTGCGACAACAATTGCCAAAGTTGTGGATGTGTGATTATAAATGTGTCTGTGATGCAGTGTATTCTGATAACATTTGCCAAAGTGGTGGAAGTGTGATTATAAATGTATCTGTGATACAGTGTATTCTGATCTCATTTGCCAAAGTGGTGTATGTGTGACTATAAATATATCTGTGATGCAGTGTATTCTGATAACATTTGCCAAAGTGGTGGATGTGTGATTTTAAATATATCTGTGATGCAGTGTATTCTGATAACATTTGCCAAACTGATTGATGTGTAATTATAAATATATCTGTTATGCAGTGTATTCTGATAACATTTGCCAAACTGGTGTATGTGTAATTATAAATATATATTTATAAATATATAAGTTTAAACTGTGAGCTTTGGCCAGCTAAGACCTGCATGCAATCAACTGAACGCATAATTGAAGTTAAGTAAATTTTTATCTGCACTTTTTTCAAATAATACACAATTTAAATTAATTTGTTTGTCTTGCATTGAGCAATATCTAGCTGGAAGTTGTGACTCTGTTTTTTCAGTTAAGGCTTGTTAAAAAACCTGCATAGCCAGTGATAAGAGGGCGTAGTTTACTTCATTATTATTCAGTTTCTGTTTAATACAAGTGGTACAGTGAATTATTTTCTGTTTAAACTGTGAGCTTTGGCCAGCTAAGACCCGCATGCAGTCAACTAAACGCATAAGTGAAGTTAAGTAAATTTTTATCTGCACTTTTTTCTAATAATACATGATTTAAATTAATTTGTTTGTCTTGCATTGAGCAATATCTAGCTGGAAGTTGTGACTCTGTTTTTTCAGTAGGTCCCCACCCACCTTCCCTGTTTTTGTTTTGGTGTTAATCTTGGTGGCTTTGTAACTGCCCGCCCCTCTTGTAAATTTGCACTTGGATACTCCTCCTGGGCACATCTCATTTGCTCACTCAAAAAAAAAAAAATGTTATCTGCTTTTACTGTATTTGTGTTTCTTCCTACTTTATTTTGCTTTTGCGTCATCTTAAAAGTACTCAGTTGTATTTATTACTGTTTGGTGTAACTCATTTTAAGCCTTTTAGTTTAAGCACTTGGGCTTCAGACCAGTTGTTTTACATTAAGAAGGTTTGTGGTCTGCACTGTAGTGGCAGAACAGGTAGCTTACATCCTTCTAAGTTGGGAACTGCTGATTGAGGGCACAGTGGCTGTTGTTCTAAAAGTGTATTAATTCTGGTTTAAGCACTTGGGCTTCAGGCCAGTTACTTTACATTGAGGGTCCGTGGTCTGCACTCTTGTGGGAGGAGAGGCTGGACTCTGCCCTTCTGACCTGGGAATTTCTGGTTAAAGGCTTATAGTGCCTGCATATTTGAAAAATTGGTACACCTTGTTTGCTGTAGCATAGACTAGATCCAGGCCTGCTGATTCTAGCTTTGTTTGTATAACTTGATCACTAATCCAGGCATTCTTTAAAGTATTCAATTGTATTTATTACTGCTTGGTAGTAACTTGATTAAAGTGTAGCTATCATTCTAAGTCTTTTGGATTAAGCACTTGTGCTTCAGACCAGTTGTTTTACATTAGGAAGGTTTGTGGCCTGCACTGTGGTGGCAGGACAGGTAGCTTACATCCTTCTAAGTTAGGAACTGCTGATTGAGGACTCAGTGTCTGTTATTCTAAAAGTGTATTAGTTCTGGTTTAAGCACTTGGGCTTCAGGCCAGTTATTTTACATTAAGAAGGTTTGTGGTCTGCACTCTTGTGGGAGGAGAGGCTGGACTCTGCCCTTCTGAGCTGGGAATTTCTGGTTAAATGCTTATAGTGCCTGCATATTTGAACTGTTTCTTACTGAAATTGGTACACCTTGTTTGCTGTAGCATAGACTAGATCCAAGCCTGCTGAATCTAGCTTTGTTTGTATGCTTGTTGTTTGCTTGTTATTTCCCTGAAACGCTAATACCACCTAAAATGCGGCTTTTCAGTGCTTCTGTGGATCCCTAGTGAGATCTGCATTGCTTACTGTACTTATTTCCTTGTTTCACTTGAAAGAAAGTTACTGTTTGTCATTTTTGCATTTAAGTTACCTGTAACACATTGCATTTAAGTTACCTGGCACTTGCTCACTAAAGCAATTATATAAGTCAGCACTAAAAAATTAAAAGCACTACACCCTCACAAACTCCCCTTGAGTACCTTGTTCCCCATTGGCCCTTTTTTCAATTATAAAGGAATTCCCAATACTATTCTAGCATGTCCAAAGGTCAGTTGTCAATCTCCTCTCCAGTCCAGCTGGTGAATCTGGGAATCTTGAGGCAATGTTACAACTGCCTCATGTACACAGACAACCCTCTCCTCCTCCCAATAAATTCCAACACATGTGAGAGATGCAACCATATAGCCAAACTGGAGGCTAAGCTCTCTCAACTCAGTACTGGCATAACCAGTCAGGAGGAGAAGGAAACCACACTCACTACAATTCCAGTCTCAAATAGACCTACCACGACAGCAAACCAAACACATAAACACACAAAAACATACTCGGAGGCTCTAAATAAAAATCTGCCTAAGCAGCAGAGACCTCCAAAGCAGACACCCAAGCAACCACTACCCCAAAACAAAACACGTGCAACACATAGCTCACAAAGCCAGTGTGCCAAACAGTCACAGCCCTTAAGGCTAAACAACACACCTGATACACTTGTAATAGGTGACTGTATCATCAGGCACACTGATGTCCCGCTCACCAGGCTGAACAAGGAGAAGGTCACAGTGAGCTGCCTATTGGGCGCTAGGATCCGTCACATAACACAAGCACTCAGGTCACTCCAAGGCAAGTACAAATATGACTCAGTCATTGTCCATGCTGGTGTGAATGACTTGAGATGTACCTCCTTGGACTACATGAAAAGAGAAATAGAGGAGCTCTCTGAGCATGTAGCCCAGGCCGGTATGACCCTGACCTTGAGTAGCATCTTACCCTCACCAAGAATGATGCCACAATATGAAGACAAGATGATCAATTTCAACAATTGGCTTAAGTATTGGTGTCATTCAAAGGGGATCCAATGCCTGTCAGCCTGGGATGACATGCTCGGCAAGCCACGATGCTTCATTAGGGACGGCTTGCACCTGTCACCCCTGGGCTTTCAGATATTGGCAAAGGCTTTTGCTACCCCCATAGTGCCTTTTTTAGGCAAGGCTCAAAAGACAAACTCACCTCCATAGGTATCACAAGGGATAAGAAACTAAGAGTAATGCTACTCAATGCCAGAAGTCGAAACGTCAAGATGCATGCACTCAAAACTCTCCTTAGCATGGAGAACTCCGATATCTGTGCAGTAACAGAAACCTGGTTCAAGGCTCCCGAGACCACCCCAGCACTACCAGTTTATACCTCATACCATGCTTTTCTGCCCCAAAACTTGGACCGAACCACAAAAGGAGGGGGACTATCAATATTCGTCAAAGATACCCACACCTCCAGGTTGGTGGCATAGCAGGAAGAATCAGAGATTATCCATGTGCAACTAACAGTGGGTAAAACTGCCTTCCAGTTTATAGCCTGCTACAGACCACCCTCCCAAACCCAGGAACCCCACTCAGCCTTCCTGAGAACACTGGAAAATATGAAGGTCTCTCCAAACACCATTATATTGGGCGACTTCAACTACCCAAACATAGACTGAGAGCATTACTCTAGCTCCAACACCCTAGCCCAAAGGTTCTTAGAATTTATAAACTCAAATGCTATGGAACAACTTGTTACCACTCCCACAAGAGGGGAAAACATACTAGACCCGATCATCACCAACATGGGGACTCTATGCTCCAGACCAGAAGTGTATCCCTCACTGGTAAGATCAGACCATAAACTAATCTCACTGGATATTCACATCCTGACCCCACCCCCTGCCCAAAAAACCACAGTGAAAAACTGCTCTAAAGCAAATTTCACACTCCTCAAAACCGAGGTGGAATCCTTAAAAGCCCCCGGGCCTGTGGAAAATACGGCCCAGACTGCAGAATCTTTTATAAACGCATTCTATGAACACCTTCAGGAATGCATGGATCATGCAATCCCAAATAAAACCAAGACCCAATCCTCCAAAGGCAGACACCCTGTCTGGTGGACCCCAGCCATAAACAAGCTATACAACAGAAGGAGGAAGCTACTATATGACAGAGCAAAATCCCAAAAAGGGAAGGCATCTCTGATCAGTATTAGCAAAAAACTACGGGCACTCATAAAATCGTCTAAGGCCAGCTTAGAGAGAAAAATTGCACAGGACACTAAGGATAATCACAAGGCTTTCTTTAGTTATGTTAGGAACCTGGGTTTGAATTCCCAGATATGCTCGGAATTAGTCCAAAATGACAAAAAAATACACCGAACCCACAGATATTGCCAACATCCTAGCTGACAGGTTCAGCGCAAACTCCCCCCCCCCACCAAAAGGGCAAATATCTATCCCAGCAGAGTGCTGCCCCCCTGACATCTCAGATGCTCAGGAAGAGCCGCCCTCTCCAAAGCAAAAAACACAGCATCAATGGGACCAGACGATGTCCCAGGCTGCGTCCTACATGAACTCCAAGAAGAGCTAAACCCAAACATAAAACTACTGTTCAATCTCAGCCTTACTACAGGATATGTACCCAAAGAGTGGCGTACAGCAACAGTGGTCCCTCTCCACAAAGGTGGTTCCTCAACGGATCCTGGAAACTATTGCCCCATAAGCCTGACTAGCTTGGTCTGCAAAGCTATGGAAAGGATCATCATGGACCTCATAAATAAAGTTATCGGTGACCTACAGACACTGGATCCTACCCAGTTCGGCTTTGTTAAGGGCAGATCCTGCCTCTTAAATGTGGTTGATTTCTTTGAAACAGTCACCAAGGCCATTGACGAGGGGAAGATGGTCCACACAGCCTACCTGAACCTCGCAAAAGCCTTCGATACAATACCGCACTCAGGCATTATAGATAAGCTCACCTGCTTAAATATAAACCTCTATGTCACTAGATGGGTTGCAAACTGGCTCAAGGACAGAACCCACATGGTTAGAATTGCTGGAGCCATTTCAGACTCCAAACCAGTTACAAGTGGCGTCCCACAAGGCTCAGTCCTGGGACCTCTCTTGTTCGGTATATATTTCTCGGAGGTACAGGCCAACATGGAAGGATTGTGGCTGACCACATTCGCAGATGACTGCAAACTGGGCGCCATAATCGACTCTCCAGCCGACACAAGCATCCTCCAAAAGGGCCTCATAGAAACAAACAACTGGTGCCAGAGCCATGGCCTCAAGCTAAATGCCAAAAAGTGTATAGTCATCCCCTTTGGCAAAAACAAAGTGCCCACAAATTACCACATAGGTGGTAATCCATTAAGTACGGAAGAAGTAATTAGGGAACTGGGGACCCAAGTTGATAGCAGTCTCTCATTTGACAACCATGTGGCCAAAGTGGTTAGAAAAACATTTTGTATAGCCCACCTAATCATGAAGGGATTCACATCTAGATCAGGGGAGGTCATCGTGCCTCTTTACTCATCCCTCATCAGGCCCATAATTGAGTACAATGCCCCTTTTGGGATGTACCTTACCAGACACCTGCAGCAACTGGAAAGACCCCAAAAGTACCTCATCAAGAGGATCAAAGGTCTCAAACAGATGCCATATGCTGCCCGGTTAAAGAAACTCCAGCTCTACTTAGTGCCATACCACCTGCTCAGAGGCGATCTGTGCCTGATGTATAAAGCCGTGTCCAACCCGGAGTTAATGGACATGCTGCACCTCAGAAAATCCAAATCCCATTGAGCTACGCACTCAAGAGACTTGAACCTCAGCACTGAAATAAATAGGACATGCTGGATGGACAGAGTCATAACCCAGAGGCTCACTTCACTCTGGAATAAAATCCCAGTCCAGGTTAGGCAGAGTCCCTCAATGACTTTCTTCAAGAGGAATCTTGATGAGTGGATGGGAGATCATAGGTTTACCCCGGGTATCACTTCTGTGTCACTGTTAGACAGAGGCACAGTATACTAACCTAGAAAAAGGGCATAGCAAAATTAATTTAAAATTCGTGGCGAAAGCCAAACACACTCTGGCTAGGCTTATAAATGCCCTAGGGCAGATAGCCTAGTATGAACCTATGAACCTATATGTGATGTAGTGCATTCTGACCACATTTGCCAAAGTGGTGGATTTGTGATTATAAATATATCTGTGATGCAGTGTATTCTGATCACATTTGCCAAAGTGGTGGCTGTGTGATTATAAATATATGTGTGATGATGTGTACTCTGATCACATTTGCCAAAGTGGTGGATGTGGGATTATAAATATATCTGAGATGCAGTGTATTCTGAACACATTTGCCAAAGTGGTGGATGTGTGATTATAAATATATCTGTGATGCAGTGTATTGTGATCACATTTGCCAAAGTAGTGGATGTGTTATAAATATATCTGTGACACAGTGTATTCTGATAACATTTGCCAAAGTAGTGGATGTGTGATTATAAATATATCTGTGACGCAGTGTATCCTGATAACATTTGCCAAAGTGGTGGATGTGTGATTATAAATATTTCTGTGATGCAGTGTATTCTGATAAAATTTGCAAAGTGATGGATGTGTGTTTATAAATATATCTGTGATGCAGTGTATTCTGACAACATTTGCCAAACTGGTTGATGTGTAATTATAAATATATCTGTGATGCAGTGTATTCTGATAACATTTGCCAAACTGGTGGATGTGTAATTATAAATATATATGTGATGCAGTGCATTCTGACCACATTTGCCAAAGTGGTGGATGTGTGATCATAAATATATCTGTGATGCAGTGTATTCTGACATATGCCAAAGTGTTGGATGTGTGATTATAAATATATCTTTGATGCAGTGTATTCTGATATCATTTGCCAATGTGGTGGATGTGTGATTATAAATATCTGTGATGCAGTGTATTCTGATAACATTTGCCAACGTGGTGCATGTGTGATTATAAATATATCTGTGAAGCAGTGTATTCTGATCACATTTGCCAAAGTGGTGGATATGTGATTATAAATATATCTGTGATGCAGTGTATTCTGATCACATTTGCCAAATTGGTGGATGTGTGATTATAAATATATCTGTGATGCAGTGTATTCTGATCCATTTGCCAGAGTGGTGGATGTGTGGTTATACATATAGCTGTGATGCATTGTATTCTGATCACATTTGCCAAAGTGGTGGATTTGTGATTATAAATATATCTGTGATGATGTGTATTCTGATCACATTTGCCAAAGTGGTGGATGTGGGATTATAAATATATCTGAGATGCAGTGTATTCTGAACACATTTGCCAAAGTGGTGGATGTGTGATTATAAATATATCTGTGATGCAGTGTATTGTGATCACATTTGCCAAAGTGGTGGATGTGTGGTTATAAATACATCTTTGACACAGTGTATTCTGATAACATTTGCAAAAGTGGTGGATTTGTGTTTATAAATATATCTGTGATGCAGTATATTCTATACATTTGCCAAAGTGGTGGATGTGTGATTAAAAATGTATATGTGAGGCAGTGTATTCTGATAACATTTGCCAAAGTGGGGCATGTGTGATTATAAATATATCTGTGATGCAGTATATCCTGAAAACATTTGCCAAAGTGGTGGATGTGTGATTATAAATATATCTGTGATGCAGTGTATCCCGATAACATTTGCTAAAGTGGTGGATGTGTGATTATAAATATATCTGTGATGCAGTGTATCCTGATAACATTTGCCAAAGTGGTGGATGTGTGATTATAAATGTATCTGTGAGGCAGTGTATTCTGATAACATTTGCCAAAGTGGTGCATGTGTGATTATAAATGTATCTGTGATGCAGTGTATTCTGACAACATTTGCCAAAGTGGTGCATGTGTGATTATAAATGTATCTGTGAAGCAGTGTATTCTGATAGCATTTTCCTAAGTGGTGCATGTGTGATTATAAATGTATCTGTGATACAGTGTATTCTGATAACAATTGTCAAAGTGGTGGATGTGTGATTATAAATATATCTGTGATGCAGTGTATTCTGATAACATTTGCCAAAGTGGTGTATGTGTGATTATAAATATATCTGTGATGCAGTGTATTCTGATAACATTTGCCAAAGTGGTGGATGTGTGATTATAAATATATCTGTGATGCAGTATATCCTGAAAACATTTGCCAAAGTGGTGGATGTGTGATTATAAATATATCTGTGATGCAGTGTATCCCGATAACATTTGCTAAAGTGGTGGATGTGTGATTATAAATATATCTGTGATGCAGTGTATCCTGATAACATTTGCCAAAGTGGTGGATGTGTGATTATAAATGTATATGTGAGGCAGTGTATTCTGATAACATTTGCCAAAGTGGGGCATGTGTGATTATAAATGTATCTGTGATGCAGTGTATTCTGACAACATTTGCCAAAGTGGTGCATGTGTGATTATAAATGTATCTGTGAAGCAGTGTATTGTGACAACATTTGTCAAGTGGTGGATGTGTGATTATTAATGTATCTGTGATGCAGAGTATTCTGACAACATTTGCCAAAGTGGTGCATGTGTGATTATAAATGTATCTGTGATGCAGTGTATTTTGATAGCATTTTTCTAAGTGGTGCATGTGTGATTATAAATGTAGCTGTGATGCAGTGTATTCTGATACCATTTGGTGTCATTCAAAGGGGATCCAATGCCTGGCAGCCTGGGATGACATGCTCGACAAGCCACAATGCTTCGCTAGGGACGGCTTGCACCTGTCACCCCTGGGCTTTCTGATATTGGCAAAGGCTCTTGCTACCCCCATAGTGCCTTTTGTAGGCAAGGCTCAAAAGATAAACCCACCTCCATAGGTATCACAAGGGTTAATAAACTAAGAGTAATGCTACTCAACGCCAGAAATCTAAACCTCAAGATGCAAGCACTCGAAACTCTCCTTAGCATGGAGAACACCGATATCTGTGCAGTAACAGAAACCTGGTTCAAGGCTCCGGAGAGCACCACAGCACTACCAGGTTATACCTCATACCATGCTCTCCAGCTCCAAAACTTGGACCGAACCACAAAAGGAGGAAGAGTATCAATATTCGTCAAAGATACCCACACCTCCAGGTTGGTGGCACAGCACGAAGCATCAGAGACTATCCATGTGCAACTAACAGTGGGTAAAACTGCCTTCCAGTTTATAGCCTGCTACAGACCACCCTCCCAAACCCAGGAACCCCTCTCAGCCTTCCTGAGAACACTGGAAAATATGAAGGTCTCTCCAAACACCATTATATTGGGAAACTTCAACTACCCAAACATAGACTGGGAGCATTACTCTAGCTCCAACACCCTAGCCCAAAGGTTCCTAGAATTTATAAACTCAAATGCTATGGAACAACTTGTTACCACTCCCACAAGAGGGGAAAACATACTGGACCTGAATATCACCAACATGGGGACTCTGTGCTCCAGACCAGAAGTGTATCCCACACTGGTAAGATCAGACCATAAACTAATCTCACTGGATATTCACATCCCGACCCCACCCCTTGCCCAGAAAACCACAGTGAAAAACTTCTCTAAAGCAAATTTCACACTCCTCAAAACCGAGGTGGAATCCTTCAAAGCCCCTGGGCCTGTGGAAAATACAGCCCAGACCGCAGAATCCTTTATAAACGCATTCTATTAACACCTTCAGGAATGCATGGATCATGCAATCCCAAATAAAACCAAGACCCAATCCTCCAAAGGCAGACGTCCTGTCTGGTGGACCCCAGCCATAAACAAACTATACAATAGAAGGAGGAAGCTACTTCATGACAGCAAAATCCCAAAAAGGGAAGGCATCTCTAATCAGTATTAGCAAAAAACTACGGGCACTCATAAAATCATCTAAGGCCAGCTTAGAGAGAAAAATTGCACAGGACACTAAGGATAATCACAAGGCTTTCTTTACTTATGTTAGAAACCTGGGTGGGAATTCCCAGATATGCTCAGAATTAGTCCAAAATGACAAAAAATACACCAAACCCACAGACATTGCCAACATCCTAGCTGACAGGTTCAGCGCAAACTTCTCCCCCCTCTCCCCACCAAAAAAGCAAATATCTATCCCAGCAGAGTGCTGCCCCCCTGACATCTCAGATGCTCAGGTAAGAGCCGCCCTCTCCAAAGCAAAAAACACAGCATCAATGGGACCAGACGATGTCCCAGGCTGCGTCCTACATGAACTCCCAGAAAGAGCTAAACCCAAACATAAAACTACTGTCCAATCTCAGCCTTACTACAGGATATGTACCCAAAGAGTGGCGTACAGCAACAGTGGTCCCTCTCCACAAAGGTGGTGCCTCAACGGATCCTGGAAACTATCGCCCCATAAGCCTGACTAGATTGGTCTGCAAAGCTATGGAAAGGATCATCGTGGACCTCATAAATAAAGATATTGGGGACGTACAGACGCTGGATCCTACCCAGTTCAGCTTTGTTAAGGGCAGATCCTGCCTCTTAAACCTGGTCGATTTCTTTGAAACAGTCACCATGGCCATTGACGAGGGGAAGGTGGTTCACACAGCCTACCTGAACCTCGCAAAAGCCTTCGATACAATACCCCACTCGGGCATTATAGATAAGCTCACCAGCTTAAATATAAACCCCTATGTCACTAGATGGGTTGCAAACTAGCTCAAGGACAGAACCCACATGGTTAGAATTGCTGGAGCCATGTCAGACTCCAAACCAGTTACAAGTGGCGTCCCACAAGGCTCAGTCCTGGGACCTCTCTTGTTCGGTAAATATTTCTCGGAGGTACAGGCCAACATGGAAGGACTGTGGCTGACCAAGTTCGAAGCTGACTGCAAGCTGGGCACCATAATAGACTCTCCAGCCGACACAAGCATCCTCCAAAAGGGCCTCATAGAAACAGACAACTGGTGCCAGAGCCATGGCCTCAAGCTAAATGCCAGAAAGTGTAAAGTCATCCCCTTTGGCAAAAACAAAGTGCCCACAAATTACCACATAGGTGGTAATCCATTAAGTACGGAAGAAGTAATTAGGGACCCAAGTTGATAGCAATCTCTCATTTGACAACCACATGGCCAAAGTGGTTAGAAAAACATTTTATATAGCCCACCTAATCATGAAGGGATTCACATCTAGATCAGGGGAGGTCATCGTGCCTCTTTACTCATTCCTCATCAGGCCCATAATTGAGTACAATGCCCCTTTTGGGATGTACCTTACCAGACACATGCAGCAACTGGAAAGACCCCAAAAGTACCTCACCAAGAGTATCAAAGGGCTCAACCAGATGCCATATGCTGCTCGGTTAAAGAAACTCCAGCTCTACTCAGTGCCAAACCACCTACTCAGAGGCGATCTGTGCCTGACGTATCAAGCCGTGTCCAACCCGGAGTTAATGGACATGCTGCACCTCAGAAAATCCAAATCTCATCGAGCTACGCACTCAAGAGACTTGAACCTCAGCACTGAAATAAATAGGACATGCTGGAGGGACAGATTCATAACCCAGAGGCTCACTTCACTCTGGATTAAAATCCCAGTCCAGGTTAGGCAGAGTCCCTCAATGACTCTCTTCAAGAGGAATCTTGATGAGTGGATGGGAGATCGTAGGTTTACACCGGGTATCACTTCTGTGTTACTGTTAGACAGAGGCACAGTATACTAACCTCAAAAAAGGGCATAGCAAAATTAATTTAAAATGGGTTTTGAAAGCCAAACACACTCTGGCTAGGCTTATAAATGCCCTAGGCCAGATAGCCTAGTATGAACCTATGAACCTATATGTGATGTAGTGCATTCTGAGCACATTTGCCAAAGTGGTGGATGTGTGATCATAAATATATCTGTGATGCAGTGTATTCTGACATATGATGTGTGATTATAAATATCTGTGATGCAGTGTATTCTGATAACATTTGCCAACGTGGTGCATGTGTGATTATAAATATATCTGTGAAGCAGTGTATTCTGATCACATTTGCCAAAGTGGTGGATATGTGATTATAAATATATCTGTGATGCAGTGTATTCTGATCACATTTGCCAAATTGGTGGATGTGTGATTATAAATATATCTGTGATGCAGTGTATTCTGATCCATTTGCCAGAGTGGTGGATGTGTGATTATAAATATATGTGTGATGATGTGTACTCTGATCACATTTGCCAAAGTGGTGGATTTGTGATTATAAATATATCTGTGATGCAGTGTATTCTGATCACATTTGCCAAAGTGGTGGCTGTGTGATTATAAATATATGTGTGATGCTGTGTACTCTGATCACATTTGCCAAAGTGGTGGATGTGGGATTATAAATATATCTGAGATGCAGTGTATTCTGAACACATTTGCCAAAGTGGTGGATGTGTGATTATAAATATATCTGTGACACAGTGTATTCTGATAACATTTGCCAAAGTAGTGGATGTGTGATTATAAATATATCTGTGACACACTGTATTCTGATCACATTTGCCAAAGTCGTGGCTGTGTGATTATAATTATATGTGTGATGATGTGTGCTCTGATCACATTTGCAAAAGTGGTCAATGTGGGATTATAAATATATCTGAGATGCAGTGTATTCTGAACACATTTGCCAAAGTGGTGGATGTGTGATTATAAATGTATCTGTGATGCAGTGTATTCTGATAACATTTGCCAAAGTGGTGGATGTGTGATTATAAATATTTCTGTGATGCAGTGTATTCTGATAACATTTGCAAAGTGATGGATGTGTGTTCATAAATATATCTGTGATGCAGTGTATTTTGACAACATTTGCCAAAGTGGTGGATATGTGATTATAAATATATCTGTGATGCAGTGTATTCTGATAACATTTGCCAAACTGGTTGATGTGTAATTATAAATATATCTGTGATGCAGTGTATTCTGATAACATTTGCCAAACTGGTTGATGTGTAATTATAAATATATCTGTGATGCAGTGTATTCTGACCACATTTGCCAAAGTGGTGGATGTGTGATTATAAATATATCTGTGATGCAGTGTATTCTGATAACATTTGCCAAAGTGGTGGATGTGTGATTATAAATATATCTGTGATGCAGTGTATTCTGATAACATTTGCCAAAGTGGTGGATGTGTGATTATAAATATATCTGTGATGCAGTGTATTCTGATAACATTTGCCAAAGTGGTGGATGTGTGATTATAAATATATCTGTGATGCAGTGTATTCTGATCACATTTGCCAAAGTGGTGGATGTGTGATTATAAATATATCTGTGATGCAGTGTATTCTGATCACATTTGCCAAAGTGGTGGATGTGTGATTATAAATATATCTGTGATGCAGTGTATTCTGATAACATTTGCCAAAGTGGTGGATGTGTGATTATAAATATATCTGTGATGCAGTGTATTCTGATCACATTTGCCAAAGTGGTGGATGTGTGATTATAAATATATCTGTGATGCAGTGTATTCTGATAACATTTGCCAAAGTGGTGGATGTGTGATTATAAATATATCTGTGATGCAGTGTATTCTGATAACATTTGCCAAAGTGGTGGATGTGTGATTATAAATATATCTGTGATGCAGTGTATTCTGATAACATTTGCCAAAGTGGTGGATGTGTGATTATAAATATATCTGTGATGCAGTGTATTCTGATATCAGTTGCCAAAGTGGTGGATGTGTGATTATAAATATATCTGTGATGCAGTGTATTCTGATAACATTTGCCAAAGTGGTGGATGTGTGATTATAAATATATCTGTGATGCAGTGTATTCTGATAACATTTGCCAAAGTGATGGAAGTGTGATTATAAATCTATCTGTGATGCTGTGTTTTCTGATAACATTTGCCAAAGTGGTGGATGTGTGATTATAAATATATCTGTGATGCAGTGTATTCTGATAACATTTGCCAAAGTGGTACATGTGTGATTATAAATATATCTGTGATGCAGTGTATTCTGATAACATTTGCCAAAGTGGTGGATGTGTGATTATACATATATCTGTGATGCAGTGTATTCTGATAACATTTGCCAAAGTGTTGGATGCGTGATAATAAATATATCTGAGATGCAGTTTATACTGATAACATTTGCCAAAGTGGTGGATGTGTGATTATAAATATATCTGTGAATGATTGTATTCTGATAAAATTTGCCAAAGTGGCGGAGGTGTGATTATACATATATCTGTGATGCAGTGTATTGTGATAACATTTGCCAAAGTGGTGGATGTGTGATAATAAATATATCTGAGATGAAGTGTATACTGACAAGATTTACCAAAGTGTGGATGTGTGATTATAAATATATCTGTGATGCAGTGTATTCTGACAAGATTTGCTAAAGTGTTGCATGTGTGATTATAAATATATCTGTGATGCAGTGTATTCTGACACCATTTGCCAAAGTGGTGGATGTCTGATTATAAATATATCTGTGATGCAGTGTATTCTGATAACATTTGCCAAAGTGGTGGATGTCTGATTATAAATATATCTGTGATGCAGTGTATTCTGATAACATTTGCCAAAGTTGTGGATGTGTGATTATAGATATATCTGTGATGCAGTGTATTCTGAAATCTGCCAAAGTGGTGGATGTGTGATTATAAATATATTTGTGATACAGTGTATTCTGATACCATTTGCCAAAGTGGTGGATGTGTGATAATAAATATATCTGGGACGCAGTGTATTCTGATAACATTTGCCAAAGTGGTGGATGTGTGATTATAAATATATCTGTGATGCAGTGTATTCTGATAACATTTGCCAAAGTGGTGGATGTGTGATTATAAATATATCTGTGATGCAGTGTATTCTGATAACATTTGCCAAAGTGGTGGATGTGTGATTATACATATATCTGTGATGCAGTGTATTCTGATAACATTTGCCAAAGTGGTGGATGTGTGATAATAAATATATCAGAGATGCAGTGTATTCTGATAACAATTGTCAAAGTGGTGGATGTGTGATTATAAATATATCTGTGATACAGTGTATTCTGATAACATTTGCCAAAGTGGTGGATGTGTGATTATAAATATATCTGTGATGCAGTGTATTCTGATAACATTTGCCAAAGTGGTGGATGTGTGATTATAAATATATCTGTGATGCAGTGTATTCTGATAACTTTTGCCAAAGTGGTGGATGTGTGATTATAAATATATCTGTGATGCAGTGTATTCTGATAACATTTGCCAAAGTGGTGGATGTGTGATTATAAATATATCTGTGATGCAGTGTATTCTGATAACATTTGCCAAAGTGGTGGATGTGTGATTATAAATATATCTGTGATGCAGTGTATTCTGATAACATTTGCCAAAGTGGTGGATGTGTGATTATAAATATATCTGTGATGCAGTGTATTCTGATCACATTTGCCAAAGTGGTGGATGTGTGATTATAAATATATCTGTGACGTTGAGTATTCTGATAACATTTGCCAAAGTAGTGGATGTGTGATTATAAATATATCTGTGATGCAGTGTATTCTGATAACATTTGCCAAAGTGGTGGATGTGTGATTATAAATATATCTGTGATGCAGTGTATTCTGATAACATTTGCCAAAGTGGTGTATGTGTGATTATAAATATATCTGTGATGCAGTGTATTCTGATAACATTTGCCAAAGTGGTGGATGTGTGATTATAAATATATCTGTGATGCAGTGTATTCTGATAACATTTGCCAAAGTGGTGGATGTGTGATTATAAATATATCTGTGATGCAGTGTATTCTGATAACATTTGCCAAAGTGGTGGATGTGTGATTATAAATGTATCTGTGAGCAGTGTTTCCTGATAACATTTGCCAAAGTGGTGGATAAATACATCTGTGATGCAGTGTATTCTGGTAATATTTGCCAAAGTGGTGGATGTGTGATTATAAATATATCTGTGATGCAGTGTATTCTGGTAACATTTGCCAAAGTGGTGGATGTGTGATTATAAATATATCTGTGATGCAGTGTATTCTGATAACATTTGCCAAAGTGGTGGATGTGTGATTATAAATATATCTGTGACGCAGTGTATTCTGATAACATTTGCCAAAGTGGTGGATGTGTGATTATAAATATATCTGTGATGCAGTGTATTCTGATAACATTTGCCAAAGTGGTGGATGTGTGATTATAAATCTATCTGTGATGCAGTGTATTCTGATAGCATTTTCCTAAGTGGTGCATGTGTGATTATAAATTTATCTGTGATGCAGTGTATTCTGATAACATTTGCCAAAGTGGTGGATGTGTGATTATAAATATATCTGTGATGCAGTGTATTCTGATAACATTTGCCAAAGTGGTGGATGTGTGATTATAAATATATCTGTGAAGCAGTGTATTCTGATAACATTTGCCAAAGTGGTGGATGTGTGATTATAAACATATCTGTGATGCAGTGTATTCTGATAACATTTGCCAAAGTGGTGGATGTGTGATTATAAATAAATCAGTGATGCAGTGTATTTTGATAACATTTGCCAAAGTGGTGGATGTGTGATTATAAATATATCTGTGATGCAGTGTATTCTGATAACATTTGCCAAAGTGGTGGATGTGCGATTATAAATATATCTGTGATGCTGTGTATTCTGATAACATTTGCCAAAGTGGTGTATGTGTGATTATAAATATATCTGTGATGCAGTGTATTCTGATAACATTTGCCAAAGTGGTGGATGTGTGATTATAAATATATCTGTGATGCAGTGTATTCTGATAACATTTGCCAAAGTGGTGGATGTGTGATTATAAATATATCTGTGATGCAGTGTATTCTGATAACATTTGCCAAAGTGGTGGATGTGTGATTATAAATATATCTGTGATGCAGTGTATTCTGATAACATTTGCCAAAGTGGTGGATGTGTGATTATAAATATATCTGAGATGTAATGTATTCTCATAACATTTGCCAAAGTGGTGGATGTGTGATTATAAATATATCAGTGATGCAGTATATCCTGAAAACATTTTCCAAAGTGGTGGATTTGTGATTATAAACATATCTGTGATGCAGTGTATTCTGATAACATTTGCCAAAATGGTGCATGTGTGATTATAAATATATCTGTGATGCAGTGTATTCTGATAACATTTGCCAAAGTGGTGGATGTGTGATTATGAATATATCTGTGATGAAGTGTATTCTGATAACATTTGCCAAAGAGGAGGATGTGTGATGATAAATAAATCTGTGATGCAGTGTATTCTGATACCATTTGCCAAAGTGGTGGATGTGTGATTATAAATATATCAGTGATGCAGTGTATTCTGATAACATTTGCCAAAGTGGTGGATGTGTGATTATAAATATATCAGTGATGCAGTGTATTCTAATAACACTTGCCAAAGTGTTGGATGTGTGATTATAAATATATCCATGATGCAGTGTATTCTGGTAACATTTGCCAAAGTGTTGGATGTGTGATTATAAATATATCTGTGATGCAGTGTATTCTGATAACATTTGCCAAATTGGTGGATTTGTGATTATAAATATATCTGTGATGCAGTATATCCTGAAAACATTTCCAAAGTGGTGGATGTGTGATTATAAATATATCTGTGATGCAGTGTATTCTGATAACATTTGCCAAAGTGGTGGATGTGTGATTATAAATATATCTGTGATGCAGTGTATTCTGATCACATTTGCCAAAGTGGTGGATGTGTGATTATAAATATATCTGTGATGCAGTGTATTCTGATTACATTTGCCAAAGTGGTGGATGTGTGATTATAAATATATCTGTGACACATTGTATTCTGATAACATTTGCCAAATTGGTGGATGTCTGATTATAAATATATCTGTGATGCAGTCTAGTCTGACAACATTTGCCAAAGTGGTACATGTGTGAATATAAATATATCTGTTTTGCAGTGTATTCTGACAACATTTGCCATAGTGGTGGATGTGTGATTATAAATATATTTGTGATGCAGTGTATTCTGATAACATTTGCCAAAGTGGTGGATGTGTGATTATAAATATATCTGTGATGCAGTGTATTCTCATAACATTTGTCAAAGTGGTGGATGTGTGATTATAAATATATCTGTGATGCAGTGTATTCTGATAACATTTGCCAAAGTGGTGGATGTGTGATTATAAATATATCTGTGATGCAGTGTATTCTGATAACATTTGCCAAAGTAGTGGATTTGTAATTATAAATATATCTGTGATGCAGTGTATTTTGACAACATTTGCCAAAGTGGTGGATATGTGATTATAAATAAATCTGTGATGCTGTGTATTCTGATAACATTTGCCAAAGTGGTGGATGTGTGATTATAAATAAATCTGTGATGTTGTGTATTCTGATAACATTTGCCAAAGTGGTGGTTCTGTGATTATAAATATATATGTGATGCAGTGTATTCTGACAACATTTGCCAAAATAGTGGATGTGTGATTATAAATATATCTGTGATGCAGTGTATTCTGATAACATTTGCCAAAGTGGTGGATGTGTGATTATAAATATATCTGTGATGCAGTGTATTCTGAAATCTGCCAAAGTGGTGGATGTGTGATTATAAATATATTTGTGATACAGTGTATTCTGATACCATTTGCCAAAGTGGTGGATGTGTGATAATAAATATATCTGTGACGCATTGCATTCTGATAACTTTTGCCAAAGTGGTGGATGTGTGATTATAATTATATCTTTGATGCAGTGTATTCTGATACCATTTGCCAAAGTGGTGGATGTGTGATTATAAATATATCTGTGATGCAGTGTATTCTGATAACTTTTGCCAAAGTGGTGGATGTGTTATTATAAATATATCTGTGATGCAGTGTATTCTGATAACATTTGCCAAAGTGGTGGATGTGTGATTATAATTATATCTGTGATGCAGTGTATTCTGATTACATTTGCCAAAGTGGTGGATGTGTGATTATAAATATATCTGTGATGCAGTGTATTCTGGTAACATTTGCCAAAGTGGTGGATGTGTGATTATAAATATATCTGTGATGCAGTGTATTCTGATAACATTTGCCAAAGTGGTGGATGTGTGATTATAAATATATCTGTGATGCAGTGTATTTTGATAACATTTGCCAAAGTGGTGGATGTGTGATTATAAATATATCTGTGATGCAGTGTATTCTGATAACATTTGCCAAAGTGGTGGATGTGTGATTATAAATATATCTGTGATGCAGTGTATTCTGATAACAATTGCCAAAGTGGTGGAAGTGTGGTTATAAATATATCTGTGATGCAGGCCATTCTGATAACATTTGCCAAAGTGGTGGATGTGTGATTATAAATAAATCAGTGATGCAGTGTATTTTGATAACATTTGCCAAAGTGGTGGATGTGTGATTATAAATATATCTGTGATGCAGTGTATTCTGATAACATTTGCCAAAGTGGTGGATGTGTGATTATAAATATATCTGTGATGCAGTGTATTTTTATAACATTTGCCAAAGTGGTGGATGTGTGATTATAAATATATCTGTGATGCAGTGTATTCTGATAACATTTGCCAAAGTGGTGGATGTGTGATTATAAATATATCTGTGATGCAGTGTATTCTGATAACATTTGCCAAAGTGGTGGATGTGTGATTATAAATATATCTGTGATGCAGTGTATTCTGATAACTTTTGCCAAAGTGGTGGATGTGTGATTATAAATATATCTGTGATGCACTGTATTCTGATAACTTTTGCCAAAGTGGTGGATTTGTGATTATAAATATATCTGTGATGCAGTGTATCCTGATAGCATTTGCCAAAGTGGTGGATGTATGATTATACATATATCTGTGATGCAGTGTATTCTGATAACAATTGCCAAAGTGGTGGATGTGTGATTATAAATATATCTGTGATGCAGTGTATTCTGATAATATTTGCCAAACTGGTTGATGTGTCATTATAAATATATCTGTGATACAGTGTATTCTGATAACAATTGCCAAAGTGGTGGATGTGTGATTGTAAATATATCTGTGATGCAGTGTATTCTGATAACATTTGCCAAATTATTGGATGTGTGATTATAAATATATCTGTGATGCAGTATATCCTGAAACCATTTGCCAAAGTGGTGGATGTGTGATAATAAATATATCTGGGACGCATTGCATTCTGATAACTTTTGCCAAAGTGGTGGATGTGTGATTATAAATATATCTGTGATGCAGTGTATTCTGATAACATTTGCCAAAGTGGTGGATGTGTGATTATAAATATATCTGTGATGCAGTGTATTCTGATAACTTTTGCCAAAGTGGTGGATGTGTGATTATAAATATATCTGTGATGCAGTGTATTCTGATAACATTTGCCAAAGTGGTGGATGTGTGATTATAAATATATCTGTGATGCAGTGTATTTTGATAGCATTTTTCGAAGTGGTGCATGTGAGATTATTAATGTAGCTGTGATGCAGTGTATTCTGATACCATTTGCCAAAGTGGTGGATGTGTGATTATAGATATATCTGTGATGCAGTGTATTCTGATAACATTTGACAAAGTAGTGGATGTGTGATTATAAATATATCTGTGATGCAGTGTATTCTGATAATATTTGCCAAAGTGGTGGATGTGTGATTATAAATATATCTGTGATGCAGTGTATTCTGATAACATTTGCCAAAGTGGTGGATGTGTGATTATAAATATATCTGTGATGCAGTGTATTCTGATAACATTTGCCAAAGTGGTGGATGTGTGATTATAAATATATCTGTGATGCAGTGTATTCTGATAACATTTGCCAAAGTGGTGGATGTGTGATTATAAATATATCTGTGATGCAGTGTATCCTGATAACATTTGCCAAAGTGGTGGATGTGTGATTATAAATATATCTGTGATGCAGTGTATTCAGATAACATTTTCCATAGTGGTGGATGTGTAATTATAAATATATTTGTGATTCAGTGTATTCTGACGACATTTGCCAAAGTGGTGGATGTGTGATTATAAATATATCTGTGAGGCAGTGTATTCTGATAACATTTGCCAAAGTGGTGGATGTGTGATTATAAATATATCTGTGATGCAGTGTATTCTGATAACATTTGCCAAAGTGGTGGATGTGTGATTATAAATATATCTGTGATGCAGTGTATCCTGATAACATTTGCCAAAGTGGTGGATGTGTGATTATAAATATATCTGTGATGCAGTATATTCTGATAACATTTTCAAGAGTGGTGGGTGTGTGATTATAAATATATCTGTGATACAGTTTATTCTGATAACATTTGCCAAAGTGGTGGATGTTTGATTATAAATATATCTGTGATGCAGTGTATTCTGATAACATTTGCCAAATTGGTGGATGTGTGATTATAAATATATCTGTGATGCAGTGTATTCTGATAACATTTGCCAAAGTGGTGGATGTGTGATTATAAATATATCTGTGATGCAGTGTATCCTGATAACATTTGCCAAAGTGGTGGATGTGTGATTATAAATATATCTGTTATGCAGTGTATCCTGATAACATTTGCCAAAGTAATGGATGAGTGATTATTAATATATCTGTGATGCAGTGTATTCTGATAACATTTGCCAAAGTGGTGGATGTGTGATTATACATATATCTGTGATGCAGTGTATCCTGATAACATTTGCCAAAGTGGTAGTTGTGTGATTATACATATATCTGTGATGCAATGTATCCTGATAACATTCGCCAAAGTGGTGGCTGTGTGATTATAAATATATCTGTGATGCAGTGTATTCTGATAACATTTGCCAAAGTGGTGGATGTGTGATTATAAATATATCTGTGATGCAGTGTATTCTGATAACATTTGCCAAAGTGGTGGTTGTGTGATTATAAATATATCTGTGATGCAGTGTATTCTGACAACATTTGCCAAAGTGGTGGATGTGTGATTATAAATATATCTGTGATGCAGTGTATTCTGATACCATTTGCCAAAGTGGTGGATGTGTGATAATAAATATATCTGTGACGCATTGCATTCTGATAACTTTTGCCAAAGTGGTGGATGTGTAATCATAAATATATCTTTGATGCAGTGTATCCTGATAAAATTTGCCATAGTGGTGGATGTGTAATTATAAATATGTCTGTGATGCAGTGCACCCTAATAAAATTTGCCAAAGTGGTGGATGTGTGATTATAAATATATCTGTGATGCAGTGTATTCTGATAACTTTTGCCAAAGTGGTGGATGTGTGATTATAAATATATCTGTGATGCAGTGTATCCTGATAGCATTTGCCAAAGTGGTGGATGTATGATTATAAATATATCTGTGATGCAGTGTATTCGGATAACATTTGCCAAAGTGGTGGATGTGTGATTATAAATATATCTGTGATGCAGTGTATCCTGATAACATTTGCCAAAATGGTGGATGTGTGATTATAAATATATCTGTGATGCATTGTATTCCCTTAACATTTGCCAAAGTGGTGGATGTGTGATTATAAATATATGTGATTATAAATATATCTGTGATGCAGTCTACCCTGATAACATTTGGTAAAGTGGTGGATGTGTGATTATAAATATATCTGTAATGAAGTGTGGCCTGATAACATTTGCCAAAGTGGTGGATGTGTGATTATAAATGCATCTGTGATAAAGTGTATCCTGATAACATTTGCCAAAGTGGTGGATGTGTGATTATAAATATATCTGAGATGCAGTGTATTCTGATCACATTTGCCAAAGTGGTGGATGTGTGATTATAAATATATCTGTGATGCAGTGTATTCTGATTACATTTGCCAAAGTGGTGGATATGTTATTATAAATATATCTGTGACACAATGTATTCTGATAACATTTGCCAAAGTATTGGATGTGTGATTATAAATATATCTGTGATGCATTGTATCCTGATAACATTTGCCAAAGTGGTGGATGTGTGATTATAAATATATCTGTGATGCAGTGCATTCTGATAACATTTGCCAAAGTGGTTGATGTGTGATTATAAAAATATCTGTGATGCTGTGTATTCTGATAACATTTGCCAAAGTGGTGTATTTGTGATTATAAATATATCTGTGATGCAGTGTATTCTGATAACATTTGCCAAAGTGGTGGATGTGTGATTATAAATATATCTGTGATGCAGTGTATTCTGATAACATTTGCCAAAGTGGTGGATGTGTGATTATAAATATATCTGTGATGCAGTGTATTCTGATTACATTTGACAAAGTGGTGGATGTGTGATTATATGTTTATCTGTGATGCAGTGTATTCTGATAACATTTGACAAAGTGGTGGATGTGTGATTATAAATATATCTGTGATGCAGTGTATCCTGAAAACATTTGCCAAAGTGGTGGATGTGTGATTATAAATACATCTGTGATGCAGTGTATTCTGATAACATTTGCCAAAGTGGTCGATTTGTGATTATAAATATATCTGTGATGCAGTGTATTCTGATAACATTTGCCAAAGTGGTGGATGTGTGATTATAAATATATCTGTGATGCAGTGTATTCTGATAACATTTGCCAAAGTGGTGGATGTGTGATTATAAATATATCTGTGATGCAGTGCATTCTGATAACATTTGCCAAAGTGGTGGATGTGTGATTATAAATATGTCTGTGATGAAGTGTACCCTAATAACATTTGCCAAAGTGGTGGATGTGTGATTATAAATATATCATTGATGCAGTGTATTCTGATAACTTTTGCCAAAGTGGTGGATGTGTGATTATATAAATATCTGTGATGCACTGTATTCTGATAACTTTTGCCAAAGTGGTGGATGTGTGATTATATAAATATCTGTGATGCACTGTATTCTGATAACAATTGCCAAAGTGGTGGATTTGTGATTATACATATATCTGTGATGCAGTGTATCCTGATAACATTTGCCAAAGTGGTGGATGTGTGATTATACATATATCTGTGATGCAGTGTATCCTGATAACATTTGCCAAAGTGGTAGTTGTGTGATTATAAATATATCTGTGATGCAGTGTATCCTGATAACATTTGCCAAAGTGGTCGATGTGTGATTATAAATATATCTGTGATGCAGTGTATTCTGATAACATTTGCCAGAGTTTGGATGTGTGATTATAAATATATCTGTGATGCAGTGTATTCTGACGACATTTGCCAAAGTGGTGGATGTGTGATTATAAATATATCTGTGATGCAGTGTATTCTGATAACATTTGCCAAAGTGGTGGATGTGTGATTATAAATATATCTGTGATGCAGTGTATTCTGATAACATTTGCCAAAGTGGTGGATGTGTAATTATACATATATCTGTGATGCAGTGTATTCTGACAACATTTGCCAAAGTGGTGGATGTGTAATTATAAATATATCTATGATGCAGTGTATTCTGATAACATTTGCCAAAGTGGTGGATGTGTGATTATAAATAAATCTGTGATGCAGTGTATTCTGATTACATTTGCCAAAGTGGTGGATGTGTGATTATAAATATATCTGTGATGCAGTGTATTCTGATAACATTTGCCAAAGTGGTGGATGTGTGATTATAAATATATCTGTGATGCAGTGTATTCTGATAACATTTGCCAAAGTGGTGGATGTGTGATTATAAATATATCTGTGATGCAGTGTATTCTGATAACATTTGCCAAAGTGGTGGATGTGTGATTATAAATATATCTGTGATGCAGTGTATTCTGATAACATTTGCCAAAGTGGTGGATGTGTGATTATAAATATATCTGTGATGCAGTGTATTCTGATAACATTTGCCAA
This sequence comes from Protopterus annectens, assembly GCF_019279795.1. Classification (NCBI taxonomy): domain Eukaryota; kingdom Metazoa; phylum Chordata; order Ceratodontiformes; family Protopteridae; genus Protopterus; species Protopterus annectens. The sequence goes on along the minus strand of NW_025057160.1, from coordinate 22,360 downwards.
AGTGGTGGATGTGTGATTATAAATATATCTGTGATGCAGTGTATTCTGATAACATTTGCCAAAGTGGTGTTTGTGTGATTATAAATATATCTGTGGTGCAGTGTATTCTGACAAGATTTGTCAAAGTGGTGGATGTGAGATTATAAATATATCTGTGGTGAAGTGTATTCTGGTCACATTTGCCAAAGTGGTGGATGTTTGATTATAAATATATGTGTGATGCAGTGTACTCTGATCACATTTGCCAAAGTGGTGGATGTGTGAATATAAGTATATCTGAGATGCAGTGTATTCTGATAACATTTACCAAAGTGGTGGAAGTGTGATTATAAATATATCTGTAATGCAATGTATTGTGACGTTTGCCAAAGTGGTGGATGCGTCATTACAAATATATCTGTGATGCAGTGTATTTTGACAACATTTGCCAAACTGATGGATGTGTGATTATAAATATATCTGTGATGCAATGTATTCTGATAACATTTGCCAAAGTGGTGGATGTGTGATTATAAATATATCTGTGATGCAGTGTATTCTGATAACATTTGCCAAAGTGGTGGATGTGTGATTATAAATATATCTGTGATGCAGTGTCTCCTGATAACATTTGCCAAAGTGGTGGATGTGTGATTATAAATATATCTGTGATGCAGTGTATTCTGATAAAGTGGTGGATGTGTGATTATAAATATATCTGTGATGCAGTGTATTCTGATAACATTTGCCAAAGTGGTGGATGTGTGATTATAAATATATCTGTGATGCAGTGTATTCTGATAACATTTGCCAAAGTGGTGGATGTGTGATTATAAATATATCTGTGATGCAGTGTATTCTGATAAAGTGGTGGATGTGTGATTATAAATATATCTGTGATGCAGTGTATTCTGATAACATTTGCCAAAGTGGTGGATGTGTGATTATAAATATATCTGTGATGCAGTGTATTCTGACAACATTTGCCAAAGTGGTGGATGTGTGATTATAAATATATCTGTGATGCAGTGTATTCTGATAACATTTGCCAAACTGGTGGATGTGTGATTATAAATATATTTGTGATGCAATGTATTCTGATAACATTTGCCAACGTGGTGCATGTGTGATTATAAATATATCTGTGATGCAGTGTATTCTGATAACATTTGCCAAAGTGGTGGATGTGTGATTATAAATATATCTGTGATGCAGTGTATTCTGATAACATTTGCCAAAGTGGTAGATGTGTGATTATAAATATATATGTGATGCAGTGTATTATGATAACATTTGCTAAAGTGGAGGACGTGTGATTATAATTATATCTGTGTTGCAGTGTATTCTGATAACATTTGCCAAAGTGGTGGATGTGCGATTATAATATATCTATGATGCAGTGTATTCTGATAACATTTGACAAAGTGGTGGATGTGTCATTATAAATATATCTGTGATGTAGTGTATTCTGATAACATTTGCCAAAGTGGTGGATGTGTCATTATAAATATATCTGTGATGTAGTGTATTCTGATAACAGTTGTCAGAGTGGTGGATGTGTGATTATAAATATATCTGTGATGCAGTGTATTCTGATAACATTTGCCAAAGTGGTGGATGTGTGATTATAAATATATCTGTGATGCAGTGTATTCTGATAACATTTGCCAAAGTGGTGGATGTGTGATTATAAATGTATCTGTGATGCAGTGTATTCTGATCACATTTGCCAAAGTGGTGGATGTGTGATTATAAATATATCTGTGATGCAGTGTATTCTGATAACATTTGCCAAAGTGGTGGATGTGTGATTATAAATAAATCTGTGATGCAGTGTATTCTGATAACATTTGCAAAAGTGGTGGATGTGTGATTATATATATATATCTTTGATGCAATGTATTCTGATAACATTTGCCAAAGTGGTGGATGTGTGATTATAAATATATCTGTGATGCAGTGTATTCTGATAACATTTGCCAAAGTGGTGGATGTGTGATTATAAATATATCTGTGATGCAGTGTATTCTGATAACATTTGCCAAAGTGGTGGATGTGTGATTATAAATATATATGTGATGCAGTGTATTCTGATAACATTTGCCAAAGTGGTGGATGTGTGATTATAAATATATCTGTGATGCAGTGTATTCTGATAACATTTGCCAAAGTGGTGGATGTGTGATTATAAATATATCTGTAATGCAGTGTATTCAGATAACATTTGCCAAAGTGGTGGATGTCTGATTATAAATATATCTGTGATGCAGTGTATTCTGATAACATTTGCCAAAGTGGTGGATGTGTGATTATAAATATATCTGTGATGCAGTGTATTCTGATAACATTTGCCAAAGTGGTGTATGTGTGATTATAAATATATCTGTGATGCAGTGTATTCTGATAACATTTGCCAAAGTGGTGGATGTGTGATTATAAATATATCTGTGATGCAGTGTATTCTGATAACATTTGCCAAAGTGGTGGATGTGTGATTATAAATATATCTGTGAGGCAGTGTATTCTGATAACATTTGCCAAAGTGGTGGATGTGTGATTATTAATATATGTGTGATGCAGTGTATTCTGATAACATTTGCCAAAGTGGTGGATGTGTGATTATAAATATATCTTTGATGCAATGTATTCTGATAACATTTGCCAAAGTGGTGGATGTGTGATTATAAATAAATCTGTTATGCAGTGTATTTTGATAACATTTGCCAAAGTGGTGGATGTGTGATTATAAATATATCTGTGATGCAGTGTATTCTGATAACATTTACCAAAGTGGTATGTGTGATTATAAATATATCTGTGATGCAGTGTATTCTAATAACATTTGCCAAACTGGTTTATGTGCATTTATAAATATATCTGTGATGCAGTGTATTCTGATAACATTTGCCAAAGTGGTGAATCTGTGATTATAAATATATCTGTGATGCAGGGTATTTTGATAACATTTGCCAAAGTGGTGGATGTGTGATTATAAATATATCTGTGATGCAGTGTATTCTGATAACATTTGCCAAAGTGGTGGATGTGTGATTATAAATATATCTGTGATGCAGTGTATTCTGATAACATTTGCCAAAGTGGTGGATGTGTGATTATAAATATATCTGTGATGCAGTGTATTCTGATAACATTTGCCAAAGTGGTGGATGTGTGATTATAAATATATCTGTGATGCAGTGTATTCTGATAACATTTGCCAAAGTGGTGGATGTGTGATTATAAATGTATCTGTGATGCAGTGTATTCTGATAACATTTGCCAAAGTGGTGGATGTGTGATTATAAATATATCTGTGATGCAGTGTATTCTGAAAACATTTGCCAAAGTGGTGGATGTGTGATTATAAATATATCTGTGATGCAGAGTATTCTGATAGCATTTTTCTAAGCGGTGGATGTGTGATTATAAATATATCTATGATGCAGTGTATTCTGATAACATTTGCCAAAGTGGTGGATGTGTGATTATAAAAGTATCTGTGATGCAGTGTATTCTGACAACATTTCCCAAAATGGTGGATGTGTGATTTTAAATATATCTGTGATGCAGTGTATTCTGATAACATTTGCCAAAGTGGTGGATGTGTGATTATAAATATATCTGTGATGCAGTGTATTCTGATAACATTTGCCAAAGTGGTGGATGTCTGATTATAAATACATCTGTGATGCAGTGTATTCTGATAACATTTGCCAAAGTGGTGGATGTGTGATTATAAATATATCTGTGATGCAGTGTATTCTGATAACATTTGCCAAAGTGGTGGATGTGTGATTATAAATATATCTGTGATGCAGTGTATTCTGATGACATTTGCCAAAGTGGTGGATGTGTGATTATAAATATATCTGTGATGCAGTGTATTCTGACATTTCCCAAAGTGGTGGATGTGTGATTATAAAAATATCTGTGATGCAGTGTATTCTGATAACATTTGCCAAAGTGGTGGATGTGTGATTAAAAATATATCTGTGATGCAGTGTATTCTGATAACATTTGCCAAAGTGGTGGATGTGTGATTATAAATATATCTGTGATGCAGTGTATTCGGATAACATTTACCAAAGTGGTGGTTGTGTGATTATAAATATATCTGTGATGCAGTGTATTCTGATAACATTTGCCAAAGTGGTGGATGTGTGATTATAACTGTATCTGTGATGCAGTGTATTCTGATAACATTTGCCAAAGTGGTGGATGTGTGATTATAAATATATCTGTGATGCAGTGTATTCTGATAACATTTGCCAAAGTGGTGGATGTGTGATTATAAATATATCTGTGATGCAGTGTATTCTGATAACATTTGCCAAAGTGGTGGATGTGTGATTATAAATATATCTGTGATGCAGTGTATTCTGATAACATTTGCCAAAGTGGTGGATGTGTGATTATAAATATATCTGTGATGCAGTGTATTCTGATAACATTTGCCAAAGTGGTGGATGTGTGATTATAAATATATCTGTGATGCAGTGTATTCTGATAACATTTGCCAAAGTGGTGGATGTGTGATTATAAATATATCTGTGATGCAGTGTATTCTGATAACATTTGCCAAAGTGGTGGATGTGTGATTATAAATATATCTGTGATGCAGTGTATTCTGATAACATTTGCCAAAGTGGTGGATGTGTGATTATAAATATATCTGTGATGCAGTGTATTCTGATAACATTTGCCAAAGTGGTGGATGTGTGATTATAAATATATCTGTGATGCAGTGTATTCTGATAACATTTGCCAAAGTGGTGGATGTGTGATTATAAATATATCTGTGATGCAGTGTATTCTGATAACATTTGCCAAAGTGGTGGATGTGTGATTATAAATATATCTGTGATGCAGTGTATTCTGATAACATTTGCCAAAGTGGTGGATGTGTGATTATAAATATATCTGTGATGCAGTGTATTCTGATAACATTTGCCAAAGTGGTGAATGTGTGATTATAAATATATCTGTGATGCAGTGTATTCTGATAACATTTGCCAAAGTGGTGGATGTGTGATTATAAATATATCTGTGATGCAGTGTATTCTGATAACATTTGCCAAAGTGGTGGATGTGTGATTATAAATATATCTGTGATGCAGTGTATTCTGATAACATTTGCCAAAGTGGTGGATGTGTGATTATAAATATATCTGTGATGCAGTGTATCCTGATAACATTTGCCAAAGTGGTGGATGTGTGATTATAAATATATCTGTGATGCAGTGTATTCTGATAACATTTGCCAAAGTGGTGGATGTGTGATTATAAATATATCTGTGATGCAGTGTATTCTGATAACATTTGCCAAAGTGGTGGATGTGTGATTATAAATATATCTGTGATGCAGTGTATTCTGATAACATTTGCCAAAGTGGTGGATGTGTGATTATAAATATATCTGTGATGCAGTGTATTCTGATAACATTTGCCAAAGTGGTGGATGTGTGATTATAAATATATCTGTGATGCAGTCTATCCTGATAACATTTGCCAAAGTGGTGGATGTGTGATTATAAATATATCTGTGATACAGTGTATTCTGACAACATTTGCCAAAGTGGTGGCTGTGTGATTATAAATATATCTGTGATGCAGTGTATTCTGATAACATTTGCCAAAGTGGTGGATGTGTGATTGTAAATATATCTGTGATGCAGTGTATTCTGATAACATTTGCCAAAGTGGAGGTTGTGTGATTATAAATATATCTGTGATGCAGTGTATTCTGATAACATTTGCCAAAGTGGTGGATGTGTGATTATAAATATATCTGTGATGCAGTGTATTCTGATAACATTTGCCAAAGTGGTGGATGTGTGATTATAAATATATATGTGATGCAGTGTATTCTGACATTTGCCAACGTGGTGGATGTGTGATTATAAATATATCTGTGATGCAGTGCATTCTGATAACATTTGCCAAAGTGGTGGATGTGTGATTATAAATATATCTGTGATGCAGTGTATTCTGATAACATTTTCAAGAGTGGTGGGTGTGTGATTATAAATATATCTGTAATACAGTTTATTCTGATAACATTTGCCAGAGTTTTGGATGTGTGATTATAAATATATCTCTGATGCAGTGCATTCAGATAACATTTGCCAAAGTGGTGGATGTGTGATTATAAATATATCTGTGATGCAGTGTATTCTGACACCATTTGCCAAACTGGTGGATGTCTGATTATAAATATATCTGTGATGCAGTGTATTCTGATAACATTTGCCAAAGTGGTGGATGTGTGATTATAAATATATCTGTGATGCAGTGTATTCTGATAACATTTGCCAAAGTGGTGGATGTGTGATTATAAATATATCTGTGATGCAGTGTATTCTGATAACATTTGCCAAAGTGGTGGATATGTGATAATAAATATATCTGTGGTGCAGTGTATTCTGATAACATTTGCCAAAGTGGTGGATGTGTCATTATAAATACATCTGTGATGCAGTGTATCCTGATAACATTTGCCAAAGTGTGGATGTGCGATTATAAATATATCTGTGATGCAGTGTATTCTGGTAACATTTGGCAAAGTGGTCGCTGTGTGATTATTAATGTATCTGTGAGGCAGTGTATTCTGATACCATTTGCCAAAGTGGTGGATGTGTGATTATCAATGTATCTGTGAGGCAGTGTATTCTGATAACTTTTGTCAAAGTGGTGGATGTGTGATTATAAATATATCTGTGATGCAGTGTATTTTGATAATATTTGACAAAGTTGTGGAAGTGTGATTATAAATATTTCTGTGATGCAGTGTATTCTGATAAAATTTGTCAAACTGGTGGATTTGTAATTATAAATATGTATTTGATGCAGTGTATTCTGATAACATTTGCCAAAGTGGTGGATGTGTGATAATAAATATATATGTGATGCAGTGTATTCTGATAACTTTTGCCAAAGTGGTGGATGTGTGATTATATAAATATCTGTGATGCACTGTATTCTGATAACAATTGCCAAAGTGGTGGATTTGTGATTATAAATATATCTGTGATGCAGTGTATCCTGATAGCATTTGCCAAAGTGGTGGATGTGTGATTATACATATATCTGTGATGCAGTGTATCCTGATAACATTTGCCAAAGTGGTGGATGTGTGATTATAAATATATCTGTGATGCAGTGTATTCTGATAACATTTGCTAAACTGGTGGATGTTTGATTATAAATATATCTGTGATGCATTATATTCTGATAACATTTGCCAAAGTGGTGGATGTGCTATTATAGACATATCAGTGACGCAGTGTATTCTGATAACGTTTGCCAAAGTGGTGGATGTGTCATTATAAATAAATCAGTGACGCAGTGCATTCTGATAACATTTGCCAAAGTGGTGGATGTGTGATTATAAATATATCTGTGACGCAGTGTATCCTGATAACATTTGCCAAAGTGATGGATGTGTGATTATAAATATATCTTTGCTGCAGTGTATTCTGATAACATTTGCCAGATTGTTGGATGTGTGATTATAGATATATCTGTGATGCTGTGTATTCTGATAACAATTGTGAAAGTCGTGGATGTCAGATTATAAATATATCTGTGATGCAGTGTATTCTTATAAAATTTGCCAAAGTGGTGGATGTGTGATTGTAAATATATCTGAGATGTAATGTATTCTCATAACATTTGCCAAAGTGGTGGATGTGTGATTATAAATATATCTGTGATGCAGTGTATTCTGATAACATTTGCCAAAGTGGTGGATGTGTGATTATAATTATATCTGTGATGCAGTGTATTCTGATAACATTTGCCAAAGTGGTGGATGTGTGATTATAAATATATCTGTGATGCAGTGTATTCTGATAACATTTGCCAAAGTGGTGGATGTGTGATTATAAATATATCTGTGATGCAGTGTATTCTGACAACATTTCATTTGCCAAAGTGTTGGATGTGTGATTATAAATATATCTGTGATGCAGTGTATTCTGATAACATTTGCCAAAGTGGTGGATGTGTGATTATAAATATATCTGTGATGCAGTGTATTCTGATAACATTTGCCAAAGTGGTGTATGTGTGATTATAAATATATCTGTGATGCAGTGTATTCTGATAACATTTGCCAAAGTGGTGGATGTGTGATTATATAAATATCTGTGATGCACTGTATTCTGATAACAATTGCCAAAGTGGTGGATTTGTGATTATAAATATATCTGTGATGCAGTGTATTCTGATAACATTTGGCAAGGTTGTGGATGTGTGATTATAAATATATCTGTGATGCAGTGTATTCTGATAATATTTGCCAAAGTGGTGGATGTGTGATTATAAATATATCTGTGATGCAGTGTATTCTGATAACATTTGCCAAAGTGGTGGATGTGTGATAATAAATATATCTGTGACGCATTGCATTCTGATAACTTTTGCCAAAGTGGTGGATGTGTAATCATAAATATATCTTTGATGCAGTGTATCCTGATAAAATTTGCCATAGTGGTGGATGTGTGATTATAAATATATCTGTGATGCAGTGTATTCTGATAACATTTGCCAAAGTGGTGGATGTGTGATTATAAATATATCTGTGATGCAGTGTATTCTGATAACTTTTGCCAAAGTGGTGGATGTGTGATTATTAATATATCTGTGATGCAGTGTATTCTGATAACATTTGCCAAAGTGGTGGATGTGTGATTATAAATATATCTGTGATGCAGTGTATTCTGATAACATTTGCCAAAGTGGTGGATGTGTGATTATAAATATAGCTGTGATGCAGTGTATTCTGATAACATTTGCCAAAGTCGTGGATGTGTAATTATAAATATATCTGTGATGCAGTGTATTCTGACTTTTGCCAAAGTGGTAGATTTGTAATTATAAATATATCTGTGATACAGTGTATTCTGATAAAATTTGCCAAACTGGTGGATGCATGATTATAAATATATCTGTGATGTAATGTATTCTGATAACATTTGCCAAAGTGGTGGATGTGTGATTATAAATATATCTGTGAAGCAGTATATTCTGAAAACATTTGCCAAAGTGGTGGATGTGTGATTATAAATATATCTGTGATGCAGTGTATTCTGATAACATTTGCCAAAGTGGTGGATGTGTGATTATAAATATATCTGTGATGCAGTGTATTCTGATAACATTTGCCAAAGTGGTGGATGTGTGATTATAAATATATCTGTGATGCAGTGTATTCTGATAACATTTGCCAAAGTGGTGGATGTGTGATTATAAATATATCTGTGATGCAGTGCATTCTGATAACATTTGCCAAAGTGGTGGATGTGTGATTATAAATATATCTGTGATGCAGTGTATTCTGACACCATTTGCCAAACTGGTGGATGTCTGATTATAAATATATCTGTGATGCAGTGTATTCTGATAACATTTGCCAAAGTTCTGGATTTGTGATTATAGATATATCTGTGATGCTGTGTATTCTGATAACAATTGCCAAAGTGGTGGATGTGTGATTATAAATATATCTGTGATGCAGTGTATTCTGACAACATTTGCTAAAGTGGTGCATGTGTGATTATAATTCTATCTGTGATGCATTGTATTCTGACAACATTTGCCAAAGTGGTGGATGTGTGATTGTAAACATATCTGTGATGAAGTGTATTCTGATAACATTTGCCAAAGTGGTGGATGTGTGATTATAAATATATCTGTGATGCAGTGTATTCTGATAACATTTGCCAAAGTGGTGGATGTGTGATTATAAATATATCTGTGATGCAGTGTATTCTGATAACATTTGCCAAAGTGGTGGATGTGTGATTATAAATATATCTGTGATGCAGTGTATTCTGATAACATTTGCCAAAGTGGTGGATGTGTGATTATAAATATATCTGTGATGCAGTGTATTCTGATAACATTTGCCAAAGTGGTGGATGTGTGATTATAAATATATCTGTGATGCAGTGTATTCTGATAACATTTGCCAAAGTGGTGGATGTGTGATTATAAATATATCTGTGATGCAGTGTATTCTGACATTTGCCAAAGTGGTGGATGTGTGATTATAAATATATCTGTGATGCAGTGTATTCTGACATTTGCCAAAGTGGTGGATGTGTGATTATAAGTATATCTGTGATGCAGTGTATTCTGACAACATTTGCCAAAGTGGTGAATGTGTGATTACAAATATATCTGTGATGCAGTGCATTCTGATAACATTTGCTAAACTGGTGGATGTGTGATTATAAATATATTTGTGATGCATTGTATTCTGATAACATTTGCCAAAGTGGTGGATGTGCGATTATAAACATATCAGTGACGCAGTGTATTCTGATAACATTTGCCAAAGTGGGGGATGTGTGATTATAAATATATCTGTGATGCAGTGTATTCTGATAACATTTGCCAAAGTGGTGGATGTGTGATTATAAATATATCTGTGATGCAGTGCATTCTGATAACATTTGCCAAAGTGGTGGATGTGTGATTATAAATATATCTGTGATGCAGTGTATTCTGATAACATTTGCCAAAGTGGTGGATGTGTGATTATAAATATATCTGTGATGCAGTGTATTCTGATAACATTTGCCAACGTGGTGGATGTGTGATTATAAATATATCTGTGATGCAGTGTATTCTGATAACATTTGCCAAAGTGGTGGATGTGTGATTATAAATATATCTGTGATGCAGTGTATTCTGATAACATTTGCCAAAGTGGTGGATGTGTGATTATAAATATATCTGTGATGCAGTGTATTCTGATAACATTTGCCAAAGTGGTGGATGTGTGATTATAAATATATCTGTGATGCAGTGTATTCTGATAACATTTGCCAAAGTGGTGGATGTGTGATTATAAATATATCTGTGATGCAGTGTATTCTGATAACATTTGCCAAAGTGGTGGATGTGTGATTATAAATATATCTGTGATGCAGTGTATTCTGATAACATTTGCCAAAGTGGTGGATGTGTGATTATAAATATATCTGTGATACAGTGTATTCTGATAACATTTGCCAAAGTGGTGGATGTGTGATTATAAATATATCTGTGATGCAGTGTATTCTGATAACATTTGCCAAAGTGGTGGATGTGTGATTATAAATATATCTGTGATGCAGTGTATTCTGATAACATTTGCCAAAGTGGTGGATGTGTGATTATAAATATATCTGTGATGCAGTGTATTCTGATAACATTTGCCAAAGTGGTGGATGTGCGATTATAAATATATCTGTGATGCAGTGTATTCTGATAACATTTGCCAAGCTGGTGGACGTGTGATTATAAATATATTTGTGATGCAGTATATTCTGATAATTGATAAAGTGGTGGATGTGTGATTATAAATATATCTGTGATGCATGGTATTCTGATAACATTTGCCAAAGTGGAGGATGTGTGATGATAAATATATCTGTGATGCATTGTATTCTGATAACATTTGCCAAAGTGGTGGATGTGTGATTATAAATATATCTGTGATGCAGTGTATTCTGATAACATTTGCCAAAGTGGTGGATGTGTGATTATAAATATATCTGTGATGCAGTGTATTCTGATAACATTTGCCAAAGTGGTGGATGTGTGATTATAAATATATCTGTGATGCAGTGTATTTTGATAACATTTGCCAAAGTGGTGGATGTGTGATTATAAATATATCTGTGATGCAGTGTATTCTGATAACATTTGCCAAAGTGGTGCATGTGTGATTATAAATATATCTGTGATGCAGTGTATTCTGATAACATTTGCCAAAGTGGTGGATGTGTGATTATAAATATATCTGTGATGCAGTGTATTCTGATAACATTTGCCAAAGTGGTGGATGTGTGATTATAAATATATCTGTGATGCAGTGTATTCTGATAACATTTGCCAAAGTGGTGGATGTGTGATTATAAATATATCTGTGATGCAGTGTATTCTGATAACATTTGCCAAAGTGGTGGATGTGTGATTATAAATATATCTGTGATGCAGTGTATTCTGATAACATTTGCTAAAGTGGTGGATGTGTGATTATAAATATATCTGTGATGCAGTGTATTCTGATAACATTTGCCAAAGTGGTGGATGTCTGATTATAAATATTTCTGTGATGCAATGTATTCTCATAACATTTGCCAAAGTGAGGGATGTCGGATTATAAATATATCTATGATGCAGTATATCCTGAAAACATTTTCCAAAGAGGTGGATGTGTGATTATAAATATATCTGTGATGCAGTGTATTCTGATAACATTTGCCAAAGTGGTGGATGTGTGATTATAAATATATCTGTGATGCAGTGTATTCTGATAACATTTGCCAAAGTGGTGGATGTGTGATTATAAATATATCTGTGATGCAGCGTATTCTGACAACATTTGCCAAAGTGGTGGATGTGTGATTATAAATATATTTTTGATGCAGTGTATTCTGATAACATTTGCAAAGGGGTGGATGTGTGATTATAAATATATCTGTGATGCAGTATATCCTGATAATATTTGCCAAAGTGGTGGATATGTGATTATAAATATATCTGTGATGCAGTGTATTCTGATAACATTTGCCAAAGTGGTGGATGTGTGATTATAAATATATCTGTGATGCAGTGTATTCTGATAACATTTGCCAAAGTGTTGGATGTGTGATTATAAATATATCTGTGTTGCAGTGTATTCTGACAAAATCTGCCAAAGTCGTGGATTTGTGATTATAAATATATATGTGATGCAGTGTATTCTGAAATCTGCCAAAGTGGTGGATGTGTGATTATAAATATATTTGTGATACAGTGTATTCTGATACCATTTGCCAAAGTGGTGGTTGTGTTATTATAAATATATCTGTGATGCAGTGTTTTGTGATAACATTTGCCTAAGTGGTGGATGTGTGATTATAAATATATCTGTGACGCAGTGTATTCTGATAACATTTGCCAAAGTAGTGGATATGTGATTATAAATATATCTGTGATGCAGTGTATCCTGATAACATTTGCCAAAGTGGTGGATGTGTGATTATAAATATATCTGTGATGCAGTGTATTCTGATAACATTTGCCAAAGTAGTGGATGTGTGATTATAAATATATCTGTGATGCAGTGTATTCCGATAACGTTTGACAAAGTGGTGGATGTGTGATTATAAATATATCTGTGATGCAGTGTATTCTGATAACATTTGCCAAAGTGGTGGATGTGTGATTATAAATATATCTGTGATGCAGTGTATTCTGACAAAATTTGCCAAAGTGGTGGATGTGTGAATATCAATATATATGTGATACAGTGTATTCTGACATATGCCAAAGTGGTGGATGTGTGTTTATAAATATATCTGTGATGCAGTGTATTCTGATAACATTTGCCAAAGTGGAGGATGTGTGATGATAAATAAATCTGTGATGCAGTGTATTCTGATAACATTTGCCAAAGTGGTGGATGTGTGATTATTAATATATCTGTGATGCAGTGTATTCTGATAACATTTGCCAAAGTGGTGGATGTGTGATTATAAATATATCTGTGATGCAGTGTATACTGATACCATTTGCCAAAGTGGTGGATGTGTGATTATAAATATATCAGTGATGCAGTGTTTTTTAATAACACTTGCCAAAGTGGTGGATGTGTGATTATAAATATATCCATGATGCACTGTATTCTGGTAATATTTGCCAAAGTGGTAGATGTGTGATTATAAATACATCTGTGATGCAGTGTATCCCGATTACATTTGCTAAAGTGGTGGATGTGTGATTATAAATATATCTGTGATGCAGTGTATTCTGATAACATTTGCCAAAGTGGTGGATGTGTGATTATAAATATATCTGTGATGCAGTGTATTCTGATAACATTTGCCAAAGTGGTGGATGTGTGATTATAAATATATCTTTGATACAATGTATTCTGATAACATTTGCCAAAGTGGTGGATGTGTGATTATAAATATATCTGTGACGCAGTGTATTCTGATAACATTTGCCAAAGTGGTGGATGTGTGATTATAAATATATCTGTGATGCAGTGTATTCTGATAACATTTGCCAAAGTGGTGGATGTGTGATTATACATATATCTGTGAAGCAGTGTATTCTGAGAACATTTGCCAAAGTGGTGCATGTGTGATTATAAATACATCTGTGATGCAGTGTATTCTGATAACATTTGCCAAAGTGGTGGATGTGTGATTATAAATATATCTGTGATGCAGTGTATTCTGGTAACATTTGCCAAAGTGGTGGCTGTGTGATTATAAATATATCTGTGATGCAGTGTATTCTGATAACATTTGACAAAGTGGTGGATGTGTGATTATAAATATATCTGTGATGCAGTGTATTCTGATAACATTTGCCAAAGTGGTGGCTGTGTGATTATAAATATATCTGTGATGCAGTGTATCCTGATAACATTTGCCAAAGTTGTGGATGTATCATTATAAATACATCTGTGATGCAGTGTATCCTGATAACATTTGCCAAAGTGTGGATGTGCGATTATAAATATATCTGTGATGCAGTGTATTCTGATAACATTTGACAAAGTGGTGGATGTGTGATTATAAATATATCTGTGATGCAGTGTATTCTGATAACTTTTGCCAAAGTGGTGGACGTGTGAATATAAATATATATGTGATGCAGTGTATTCAGATAACATTTGCCAAAGTGGTGGATGTGTGATTATAAATATATCTGTGACGGAGAGTATTCTGATAACATTTGCCAAAGTAGTGGATGTGTGATTATAAATATATCTGTGATGGAGTGTATTTTGACAACATTTGACAAAATGGTGGATGTGTGATTATAAATATATCTGTGATGCAGTGTATTCTGATAACATTTGCCAAAGTGGTGGATGTGTGATTATAAATATATCTGTGATGCAGTGTATTCTGATAACATTTGCCAAAGTGGTGGATGTGTGATTATAAATATATCTGTGAAGCAGTGTATTCTGATAACATTTGCCAAAGTGGTGGATGTGTGATTATAAATATATCTGTGATGCAGTGTATTCTGATAACATTTGACAAAGTGGTGGATGTGTGATTATAAATATATCTGTGATACAGTGTATTCTAAAAACATTTGCCAAACTCGTGGATCCGTGATTATAAATATATATGTGATAAAGTGTATTATGATAACATTTGCTAAAGTGATGGATGTGTTATTATAAATATATCTGTGATGCAGTGTATTCTGATAACAATTGTCAAAGTGGTGGATGTGTGATTATAAATATATCTGTGATGCAGTGTATTCTGATAACATTTGACAAAGTGGTGGATGTGTGATTATAAATATATCTGTGATGCAGTGTATTCTGATAACAATTGTCAAAGTGTTGGATGTGTGATTATAAATATATCTGTGATGCAGTGTATTCTGATAACATTTGACAAAGTGGTGGATGTGTGATTATAAATATATCTGTGATGCAGTGTATCCTGATAACATTTGCCAAAGTGGTGGATGTGTGATTATAAATATATCTGTGATGCAGTGTATTCTGATAACTTTTGCCAAAGTGGTGGATGTGTGATTATAAATATATCTGTGATGCAGTGTATTCTGATAACATTTGCCAAAGTGGTGGATGTGTGATTATAAATATATCTGTGCTGCAGTGTATTCTCATAACATTTGGCAAAGTGGTGGATGTGTGATTATAAATGTATCTGTGATAGTGTATCCTGATAACATTTGCCAAACTGGTGCATGTGGTATTATAAATATATCTGAGATGCAGTGTATTCTGATAACATTTGCCAAAGTGGTGGATGTGTGATTATAAATATATCTGTGATGCAGTATATTCTGATAATTGATAAAGTGGTGGATGTGTGATTATGAATATATCTGTGATGAAGTGTATTCTGATATAATTTGCCTAAGTGGTGGATGTGTGATTATAAATATATCTGTGATGCAGTGTATTCTGATATCATTTGCCAAAGTGGTGGATGTGTGATTATAAATATATCTGTGATGCAGTGTATTCTGATACCATTTGCCAAAGTGGTGGATGTGTGATTATAAATATATCAGTGATGCAGTGTATTCTAATAACACTTGCCAAAGTGTTGGATGTGTGATTATAAATATATCCATGATGCAGTGTATTCTGGTAACATTTGCCAAAGTGGTGGATGTGTGATTATAAATATATCTGTGATGCAGTGTATTCTGATAACATTTGCCAAAGTGGTGGATGTGTGATTATAAATATATCTGTGATACAGTGTATTCTGATAACATTTGCCAAAGTGGTGGATGTGTGATTATAAATATATCTGTGATGCAGTGTATTCTGATAACAATTGCCAAAGTGGTGGATGTGTGATTGTAAATATATCTGTGATGCAGTGTATTCTGATAACATTTGCCAAATTATTGGATGTGTGATTATAAATATATCTGTGATGCAGTGTATTCTGATAACATTTGCCAAAGTGGTGGATGTGTGATTATAAATATATCTGTGATGCAGTGTATTCTGATAACATTTGCCAAAGTGGTGGATGTGTGATTATAAATATATCTGTGACGCAGTGTATTCTGATAACATTTGCCAAAGTGGTGGATGTGTGATTATAAATATATCTGTGATGCAGTGTATTCTGATAACATTTGCCAAAGTGGTGGATGTGTGATTATAAATATATCTGTGATGCAGTGTATTCTGATAACATTTGCCAAAGTGGTGGATGTGTGATTATAAATATATCTGTGATGCAGTGTATTCTGATAACATTTGCCAAAGTGGTGGATGTGTGATTATAAATATATCTGTGATGCAGTGTATTCTGATAACACTTGCCAACGTGGTGGATGTGTGATTATAATTATATCTATGATGCATTGTATTCTGACAAGATTTGCCAAAGTGGTGGATGTGTGATTATAAATATATCTGTGATGCAGTGTATACTGATAGCATTTGCCAAAGTGGTGGATGTGTGATTATAAATATATCTGTGATGCAGTGTATTCTGATAACATTTGCCAAAGTGGTGGATGTGTGATTATAAATATATCTGTGATGCAGTGTATTCTGATAACATTTGCCAAAGTGGTGGATGTGTGATTATAAATATATCTGTGATGCAGTGTATTCTGATAACATTTGCCAAAGTGGTGGATGTGTGATTATAAACATATCTGTGATGCAGTGTATTCTGATAACATTTGCCAAAGTGGTGGATGTGTGATTATAAATATATCTGTGATGCAGTGTATTCTGATAACATTTGCCAAAGTGGTGGATGTGTGATTATAAATATATCTGTGATGCAGTGTATTCTGATAACATTTGCCAAAGTGGTGCATGTGTGATTATAAATATATCTGAGATGCAGTGTATTCTGATCACATTTGCCAAAGTGGTGGATGTGTGATTATAAATATATCTGTGATGCAGTGTATTCTGATAACATTTGCCAAAGTGGTGGATGTGTGATTATAAATATATCTGTGATGCAGTGTATCCTGATAACATTTGCCAAAGTGGTGGATGTGTGATTATAAATATATCTGTGATGCAGTGTATTCTGACAACATTTGCCAAAGTTGTAGATGTTTGATTATAGATATATCTGTGATGCAGTGTATTCTGATAACATTTGCCAAAGTGGTGGATGTGTGATTATAAATATATCTGTGATGCAGTGTATTCTGATAACATTTGCCAAAGTGGTGGATGTGTGATTATAAATATATCTGTGATGCAGTGTATTCTGATAACATTTGCCAAAGTGGTGGATGTGTGATTATAAATATATCTGTGATGCAGTGTATTCTGATAACATTTGCTAAAGTTGAGGATGTGTGATTATAAATATATCTGTGATGCAGTGTATTCTGATAACATTTGCCAAAGTGGTGGATGTGTGATTATTAATATATGTGTGATGCAGTGTATTCTGATAACATTTGCCAACGTGGTGAATGTGCTATTATAAATATATCTGTGATGCAGTGTATTCTGATAACATTTGCCAAAGTGGTGGATGTGTGATTATAAATATATCTGTGATGCAGTGTATTCTGATAACATTTGCCAACGTGGTGAATGTGCTATTATAAATATATCTGTGATGCAGTGTATTCTGATAACATTTGCCAAAGTGGTGGATGTGTGGTTTTAAATATAACTGTGGTGCAGTGTATTTTTATTACATTTGCCATAGTGGTGGATGTGTTATTATAAATATACCTGTGATGCAGTGTATTCTGATAACATTTGCCAAAGTGGTGGATGTGTGATTATAAATATATCTGTGATGCAGTGTATTCTGATAACATTTGCCAAAGTGGTGGATGTGTGATTATAAATAAATCTGTGATGCAGTGTATTCTGATAACATTTGCCAAAGTGGTGGATGTGTGATTATAAATATATCTGTGATGCAGTGTATTCTGATAACATTTGCCAAAGTGGTTGATATGTGATTATAAATATATCTGTGATATAGTGTATTCTGATAACATTTCCCAAACTGGTGGATGTGTGATTATAAAAATATATGTGATGCAGTGTATTCTGATAACATTTGCCAAAGTGGTGGATGTGTGATTATAAATATATCTGTGATGCAGTGTATTCTGATAACATTTGCCAACGTGTGAATGTGTTATTATAAATATATCTGTGATGCAGTGTATTCTGATAACATTTGCCAAAGTGGTGGATGTGTGATTATAAATAAATCTGTGATGCAGTGTATTCTGATTACATTTGCCAAAGTGGTAGAAGTGTTATTATAAATATATCTGTGATGCAGTGTATTCTGATAACATTTGCTAAAGTGGTGGTTGTGTGATTATAAATATATCTGTGATGCAGTGTATTCTGATAACATTTGCCAACGTGGTGGATGTGTGATTATAAATATATCTGTGATGCAGTGTATTCTGATAACATTTGCCAAAGTGGTGGATGTGTGATTATAAATATATCTGTGATGCAGTGTATTCTGATAACATTTGCCAAAGTGGTGGATGTGTGATTATTAATATATCTGTGATATAGTGTATTCTGATAACATTTGCCAAACTGGTGGATGTGTGATTATAAATATATCTGTGATGCAGTGTATTCTGATAACATTTGCCAAAGTGGTGGATGTGTGATTATAAATATATCTGTGATGCAGTGTATTCTGATAACATTTGCCAAAGTGGTGGATGTGTGATTATAAATATATCTGTGATGCAGTGTATTCTGATAACATTTGCCAAAGTGGTGGATGTGTGATTATAAATATATCTGTGATGCAGTGTATTCTGATCACATTTGCCAAAGTGGTGGATGTGTGATTATAAATATATCTGTGATGCAGTGTATTTGGATAACATTTGCCAAATGTGTGATTATAAATAGATCGGTGATGCAGTGTATTCTGATAACATTTGCCAAACTGGTGCATTTGGTATTATAAATATATCTGAGATGCAGTGTATTCTGATCACCTTTGCCAAAGTGGTAGATGTGTGATTATAAATATATCTGTGATGCAGTGTATTCTGATAACATTTGCCAAAGAGGTGGATGTGTGATTATAAATAAATCTGTGATGCATTGTATTCTGACAACATATGCCAAAGTGGTGGATGTTTGATTGTAAATATATCTTTGATGTAGTGTATTCTGAGAACATTTTCCAAAGTGGTGGATGTGTGATTATAAATAAATCTGTGATGCAGTGTATTTTGATAACAATTGCTAAAGTGGTGGATGTGTGATTATAAATATATCTATGATGCAGTGTATTCTGATAACATTTGCCAAAGTGGTGGATGTGTGATTATAAATATATCTGTGATGCAGTGTATTCTGATAACATTTGCCAAAGTGGTGGATGTGTAATTATAAATATATCTGTGATGCAGTGTATTCTGACAACATTTGCCAAAGTGGTGGATGTGTGATTATAAATATATCTGTGATATAGTGTATTCTGATAACATTTGCCAAAGTGGTGGATGTGTGATTATAAATATATCTGTGATGCAGTGTATTCTGATAACATTTGCCAAAGTGGTGGATGTGTGATTATAAATATATCTGTGATGCAGTGTATTCTGATAACATTTGCCAAAGTGGTGGATGTGTGATTATAAATATATCTGTGATGCAGTGTATTCTGACAACATATGCCAAAGTGGTGGATGTTTGATTGTAAATATATCTTTGATGTAGTGTATTCTGAGAACATTTTCCAAAGTGGTGGATTTATAATTATAAACATATCTGTGATGCAGTGTATTCTGATAACAATTGCTAAAGTGGTGGATGTGTGATTATAAATATATCTATGATGCAGTGTATTCAGATAACATTTGCCAAAGTGGTTGATGTGTGATTATAAATATATCTGTGATGCAGTGTATTCTGATTACATTTGCCAAAGTGGTGGATGTGTGATTATAAATATATCTGTGATGCAGTGTATTCTGATTACATTTGCCAAAGTGGTGGATGTGTGATTATAAATATATCTGTGATGCAGTGTATTCTGATAACATTTGCCAAAGTGGTGGATGTGTGATTATAAATATATCTGTGATGCATTGTATTCTGATAACATTTGCCAAAGTGGTGGATGTGTGATTATAAATATATCTGTGATGCAGTGTATTCTGATAACATTTGCCAAAGTGGTGGATGTGTGATTATAAATATATCTGTGATGCAGTGTATTCTGATAACATTTGCCAAAGTGGTGGATGTGTGATTATAAATATATCTGTGATGCAGTGTATTCTGACAACATTTGCCAAAGTGGTGGATGTGTGATTATAAATATATCTGTGATGCAGTGTATTCTGATAACATTTGCCAAAGTGGTGGATGTGTGATTATAAATATATCTGTGATGCAGTGTATTCTGATAACATTTGCCAAAGTGGTGGATGTGTGATTATAAATATATCTGTGATGCAGTGTATTCTGATAACATTTGCCAAAGTGGTGGATGTGTGATTATAAATATATCTGTGATGCAGTGTATTCTGATAACATTTGCCAAAGTGGTGGATGTGTGATTATAAATATATCTGTGATGCACTGTATTCTGATAACATTTGCCAAAGTGGTGGATGTGTGATTATAAATATATCTGTGATGCAGTGTATTCTGATAACATTTGACAAAGTGGTGGATGTGTGATTATAAATATATCTGTGATGCAGTGTATTCTGATAAGATTTGCCAAAGTGGTGGATGTGTGATTATAAATATATCTGTGATGCAGTGTATTCTGATAACATTTGCCAAAGTGGTGGATGTGTAATTATAAATATATCTGTGATGCAGTGGATTCTGATAACATTTGCCAAAGTGGTGGATGTGTGATTATAAATAAATCTGTGATGCAGTGTATTCTGATTACATTTGCCAAAGTGGTGGATGTGTGATTATAAATATATCTGTGATGCAGTGTATTCTGATTACATTTACCAAAGTAGTGGATGTGTGATTATAAATATCTCTGTGAAGCAGTGTACTCTGGTAACATTTGACAAAGTGGTGGCTGTGTGATTTTTAATATATCTGTGAGGCAGTGTATTCTGATAACATTTGCCAAAGTGGTGGATGTGTGATTATACATATATCTGTGATGCAGTGTATTCTGATAACGTTTGCCAACATGGTGCATGTGAGATTATAAATATATATGTGATGCAGTGTATTCTGATCACATTTGCCAAAGTGGTGGATGTGTGATTATAAATATATCTGTGATGCAGTGTATTCTGATAACATTTGCCAAAGTGGTGGATGTGTGATTATAATTATATCTGTGATGCAGTGTATTCTGATAACATTTGCCAAAGTGGTGGATGTGTGATTATAAATATATCTGTGATGCAGTGTATTTTGATAACATTTGCCAAAGTGGTGGATGTGTGATTATAAAAATATCTGTGATGCAGTGTATTCTGATAACATTTGCCAAAGTGGTGGATGTGTGATTATAAATATATCTGTGAAGCAGTGTATTCTGATAACATTTGCCAAAGTGGTGGATGTGTGATTATAAATATATCTGTGATGCAGTGTATCCTGATAACATTTGCCAAAGTGGTGGATGTGTGATTATAAATATATCTGTGATGCAGTGTATTCTGATAACATTTGCCAAAGTGGTGGATGTGTGATTATAAATATATCTGTGATGCAGTGTATTCTGATAACATTTGCCAAAGTGGTGGATGTGTGATTATAAATATATCTGTGATGCAGTGTATTCTGATAACATTTGCCAAAGTGGTGGATGTGTGATTATAAATATATCTGTGATGCAGTGTATTCTGATAACATTTGACAAAGTGGTGGATGTGTAAACCTCATTGTAAATTAATGATT